>NC_053025.1:205227694-205490395 GCF_003073215.2 Triticum urartu | reverse complement strand
TAATATATAAAAAAGGCCAAACGAACACGGAATAATCCCAAAATTTAGAACGATACTTCTATTTGGTCTAATCTTCCTGTGTAAAAAATAAAGGTGGGAGAAGGCACTGTACGTATGTCGTTTTGCACACGGAGGTGACACATTCCCTCTCGGAACCACAAGCCTTCTTGAGAGAAGCTCCGGTTTGCAAGAAGCTTACACCAAAGCTTGTCCCAATTCGGCCAAAAAAATACCGCAGCATGTTGGTGCCATGTCATGATACCATGCCAAGTTTCATGACTTTCAGGCGTGTTTTGGATTTACAGGAATTAAAAAAACCAAACTTCTAAATCTTTCCGGCCAGGCCACGACACCCAGATGTTTGAATTTCACTCCCATCTCTTGCATGGGCCCTTGAAATTTGCCCCAGGACACACATGTGATTTTTCAAACAACTTTGGTGCATTGGAGTCTGTGCTTGTAGTTCAAATTTGAATTGTGCACATTAAATTCGTAGAAACTCAATTAATGTATAAAAAATGCCAAGCAAAGCCGGAATAATTCGAAAATTTAGCACGATACTTCTATTTGGTCTAATCTGCCTGTGTAAAAAAATTAAGGCAGGAGAAGGCAGTGTACGTATGTCGTTTCACACACGGAGGTGACACGTTCGCTCTCGGAACCACGAGCCTTCTTCAGGGAAGCTCCGGTTTGCAAGAAGCCTACACCAAAGCTTGTCACAATTCGGCCAAAAAAATTACCGCAGCATGTTGGTGCCATGTCATGACACCATGCCAAGTTTCATTACTCTCAGGTGTGTTTTGGATCTACAGGAATTAAAAAACCAAAATTCTCAATCTTTCCGGCCAAGCCATGACCACCAAGATGTTTGAATTTTACTCCCATCTCTTGCATGGGCCCTAGAAATTCACCCCAGGACACACATGTGATTTTTCAAACAACTCCAGTGCATTGGAGCCTGTGCTTGTAGTTCAAATTTGAATTATGCACATTAACTTCGCAAAAACTCAATTAATGTATAAAATAGGCCAGACAAAGTCGGAATAATTCCAAAATTTAGCATGATACTTCTATTTGGTCTAATCTGCCTGTGTAAAAGAATTAAAGTGGGAGAAGGCAGTGTACGTATGTCGTTTCGCACATGGAGGTGACACGTTACCTCTCGGAACCACGAGCCTTCTTGAGGGAAGCTCCGGTTTGCAAGAAGCTTACACCAAAGCTTGTCGCAATTTGGCCAAACAAAATTACCGCAGCATGTTCGTGCCATGTCATGACACCATGCCAAGTTTCATGATTTTCAGGCGTGTTTTGGATTTACAGGAATTAAAAAACCAAAATTCTCAATCTTTCCGGCCGAGCCACGACACCTAGATGTTTGAATTTCACTCCCATCTCTTGCATGGGACCTAGAAATTCACCCAAAGACACACATGTGAGTTTTGAAACATCTTTGGTGCACGGTAGCCAGTGATTGTATTTCAAATTATAATTATGCACATTAAATTCGCAGAAACTCAATTAATGTATAAAAAAGGCCAGACGAACACGGAATAATCCCAAAATTTAGCACGATACTTCTATTTGGTCTCATCTGCATGTGTAAAAAATTAAGGTGGGAGAAGGCACTGTACGTATGTCGTTTTGCACAAGGAGGTTACACATTCCCTCTCGGAACCACAAGCCTTCTTGAGAGAAGCTCCGGTTTGCAAGAAGCTTACACCAAAGCTTGTCCCAATTCGGCCAAAAAAATTACCGCAACATGTTGGTGCCATGTCATGACACCATGCCAACTTTCATGACTTTCAGGCATGTTTTGGATTTACAGGAATTAAAAAACCAAAATTCTCAATCTTTGCGGCCCAGCCACGGTGCCCTGATGTTTGAATTTCACTCCCATCTCTTGCATGGGCCCTAGAAATTCACCCCAGGAAACACATGTGATTGTTGAAACAACTTTGGTGCACTCGAGCTTGTGCTTGTAGTTCAAATTCGAAATATGCACATTAAATGTGCAGAAACTCAATTAATGTATAAAAAAGGCCAAATGAACCCAGAATAATTCCAAAATTTAGCATGCTACTTCTATTTGGTCTAATCTTCGTGTGTAAAAAAATTAAGGCAGGAGAAGGCAGTGTACGTATGTCGTTTCACACACGGAGGTGACACGTTCCCTCTCGGAACCACGAGGCTTCTTTAGGGAAGCTCCCGTTTGCAAGAAGCTTACACCAAAGCTTGTCCCAATTCGGCCAAAAAAATTACCGCAACATGTTGGTGCCATGTCATGACACCATGCCAAGTTTCATGATATTCAGGCGTGTTTTGGATTTAGAGGAATTAAAAAACCAAAGTTCTCAATTTTTCCGGCCAAGCCACGACCCCCAGATATTTGAATTTCACTCCCATCTCTTGCATGGGCACTAGAAATTCACCCCAGGACACACATGTGATTTTTCAAACAACTTTGGTGCATTGGAGCCTTTTCTTGTAGTTCAAATTTGAATTATGCACATTAAATTTGCAGAAACTCAATTAATGTATAAAAAAGGCCAAACGAAGCCGGAATAATTCCAAAATTTAACACGATGCTTCTATTTGGTCTAATCTGCCTGTGTAAAAAAATTAAAGTGGGAGAAGGCAGAGTACGTATGTCGTTTCACACATGGAGGTGACACGTTCCCTCTCGGAACCACAAGCTTTCTTGAGGGAAGCTCCGGTTTGCAAGAAGCTTACACCAAAGCTTGTCCCAATTTGGCCACAAAAAATTATCGTAGCATGTTCATGCCATGTCATGACACCATGCCAAGTTTCATGACTTTCAGGCGTGTTTGGGATTTACAGGAATTAAAAAAAACCAAAATTCTCATTTTTTCCGGCTGAGCCATGACGCCTAGATGTATGAATTTCACTCCCATCTCTTGCATGGGACCTAGAAATTCACCCATGGACACACATGTGATTTTTGAAACAACTTTGGTGCACAACAGCCAGTGCTTGTAGTTCAAATTAGAATTATGCACATTAAATTCGCATAAACTCAATTAGTCTATAAAAAAGGCCAAACGAACCCGGAATAATTCCAAAATTTAGCACGATACTTCTATTTGCTCTAATCTGCCTGCGTAAAAAATTAAGGTGGGAGAAGGCACTGTACGTATGTCGTTTCGCACACGGAGGTGACACGTTCCCTCTCGGAACCACGAGCCTTCTTGAGGGAAGCTCTGGTTTGCAAGAAGCTTACACCAAAGCTTGTCCCAATTCGGCGAAAAAAATTATCGCAGCATGTTGGTGCCATGTCATGACACCATGCCAAGTTTCATGACTTTCAGGCGTGTTTTGGATTTACAGGAATTAAAAATCCAAAATTCTCAATCTTTCTGGTCGAGCCACGACGCCTAGAGGTTTGAATTTTACTCCCATGTCTTGCATGGGCCCTAGAAATTCACCCCAGGACACACATGTGAATTTTCAAACAACTTTGGTGCACCAGAGCCTGTGCTTGTAGCTCAAATTTGAATTATGCACATTAAATGCGCAGAAACTCAATTAATGTATAAAAAAGGCCAAACGAACCTGGAATAATTCCAAAATTTAGCACGCTACTTCTTTTTGGTCTAATCTGCATGTGTAAAAAAATTAAGGCAGGACAAGGCAGTGTACGTATGTCGTTTCGCACACGGAGGTGACACGTTCCCTCTCGGAACCACGAGCCTTCATCAGGGAAGCTCTGATTTGCAAGAATCTTACACCGAAGCTTGTCCGAATTCCGCCAAAAAAATTACCGCACCATGTTGGTGCCATGTCATGACACCATGCCAACTTTCATGATATTCAGGTGTGTTTTGGATTTTCAGGAATTAAAAAACCAAAATTCTCAATCATTCCGGCCAAGCCACGACCCCCAGATGTTTGAATTTAACTCCCATCTATTGCATGGGCCCTAGAAATTCACCCCAGGACACACATGTGATTTTTCAAACAACTTTGGTGCATTGGAGCCTGTGCTTGTAGTTCAAATTTAAGTTATGAACATTAAATTTGTAGAAACTCAATTAATGTATAAAAAAGGCCAAACAAAGCCAAAATAATTCCAAAATTTAGCACGATACTTCCATTTGGTCTAATCTGCTTGTGTAAAGATATTAAAGTGGGAGAAGGCAGACTACGTATGTCGTTTCGCACATGGAGGTGACACGTTCCCTCTTGGAACCATGAGCCATCTTGAGGGAAGATCCGATTTGCAAGAAGCTTACACCAAAGCTTGTCCCAATTTGGCAAAAAAAATTACCGCAGCATGTTCGTGCCACGTCATGACATCATGCCAAGTTTCATGACTTTCAGGCGTGTTTTGGATTTACAGGAATTAAAAAACCAAAATTCTCAATCTTTCCAGTCGAGCCACGACACCTAGATGTTTGAATTTCACTCCCATCTCTTGCATGGGACCTAGAAATTCACCCAAGGACACACATGTGATTTTTGAAACAACTTTAGTGCATAGCAGCCAGTTCTTGTAGTTCAAATTAGAATTATCCACACTAAATTCGCAGAAACTCAATTAATGTATAAAAAGGCCAAACGAACACGGAATAATTCCACAATTTAGCACGATACTTCTATTTGGTCTAATCTGCCTATGTAAAGAATTAAGGTGGGAGAAGGCACTGTATGTTTGTCATTTCGCACACGGAGGTGACACATTCCTTCTCGGAACCACGAGCCTTCTTGAGGGAAGCCCTGGTTTGCAAGAAGCTTACACCAAAGCTTGGCCCAATTCGGCCAAAAAATTTACCGCAGCATGTTGGTGCCATGTCATGACACCATGCCAAGTTCATGACTTTCAGGCGTGTTTTGGATTTACAGGAATTAAAAAACCAAAATTCTCAATCTTTGCAGCCTAGCCACGATGCCCAGATGTTCGAATTTCACTCCCATTTCTTGCATGGGCCCTAGAAATTCACCCCAGGACAAACATGTGATTTTTGAAACAAACTTGGTGCACTGGAGCATGTGCTTGTAGTTCAAATTTCAATTATGCACATTAAATGTGCAGAAACTCAATTAATGTACAAAAAAGGTCAAAGGAACCCGGAATAATTCCAAAATTTAGCACGCTACATCTATTTGGTCTAATCTGCCTGTGTAAAAAAATTAAGGTAGGAGAAGGTAGTGTACGTATGTTGTTTCGCACACGGAGGTGACACGTTCCCTCTCGGAACAACGAGCCTTCTTGAGGGAAGCTCCGGTTTGCAAGAAGCTTACACCAAAGCTTGTCCCAATTTGGCCAAAAAAATTACCGCAAAATGTTGGTGCCATGCCATGACACCATGCCAAGTTTCATGATATTCAGGCAGGTTTTGGATTTACCGGAATAAAAAAACCAAAATTCTCAATCTTTCCGGCCAAGCCACGACCCCCAGATGTTTGAATTTCACTCCCATCTCTTGCATGGGCCCTAGAAATTCACCCTAGGACACACATGTGATTTTTCAAACAACTTTGGTGCATTGGAGCCTTTTCTTGTAGTTCAAATTTGAATTATGCACATTAAATTCGCAGAAACTCAATTAATGTATAAAAAAGGGCAAACGAAGCCGGAATAATTCCAAAATTTAGCACGATGCTTCTATTTGGACTAATCCGCCTGTGTAAAAAAATTAAAGTGGGAGAAGGCAGAGTACGTATGTCATTTCACACATGGAGGTGACACGTTCCCTCTCGGAACAACGATCCTTCTTGAGGGAAGCTCCGGTTTGCAAGAAGCTTACACCAAAGCTTGTCCCAAATTGGCCACAAAAAATTACAATAGCATGTTCGTGCCATGTCATGACAACATGCCAAGTTTCATTATTTTCAAGCGTGTTTGGGATTTACAGGAATTAAAAAACCAAAATTCTCAATCTTTGCGACTGAGCCAGGACGCCTACATGTTTGAATCTCACTCCCATCTCTTGCATGGGACCTAGAACTTCACCCAAGGACACACATGTGATTTTTGAAACAACTTTGGTGCACAACAGCCAGTGCTTGTAGTTCAAATTAGAATTATGCACATTAAATTCGCAGAAACTCAATTAATGTATAAAAAAGGCCAAACGAACACGGAATAATTCCAAAATTTAGCACGATACTTCTATTTGGTCTAATCTTCCTATGTAAAAAATTAAGGTGGGAGAAGGCACTGTACGTATGTCGTTTCGCACACGGAGGTGACACGTTCCCTCTTGGAACCACGAGACTTCTTGAGGGAAGCTACGGTTCGCAAGAAGCTTACACCAAAGCTTGTCCCAATTTGGCCACAAAAAATTACCATAGCATGTTCGTGCCATGTCATGACAACATGCCAAGTTTCATGACTTTCAGGCGTGTTTTGGATTGACAGGAATTAAAAAACCAAAATTCTCAATGTTTCGAGTCGAGCCACGACGCCTAGATGTTTGAATTTCACTCCCATCTCTTGCATGGGACCTAGAAATTCACCCAAGGACACACATGTGATTTTTGAACCAACTTTGGTGCACAACAGCTAGTGCTTGTAGTTCAAATTAGAATTATGCACATTAAATTCGCAGAAACTCAATTAATGTATAAAAAACGCCAAACAAACTTGGAATATTTCCAAAATTTAGCACGATACTTCTATTTGGTCTAATCTGCCTGTGTAAAAAATTAAGGTGGAGAAGGCACTGTATGTATGTAGTTTCGCACATGGAGGTGACACGTTCCCTCTTGGAACCACGAGCCTTCTTGAGGGAAGCTCCGGTTTGAAAGAAGCTTACACTAAAGCTTGTCCCAATTCGGCCAAAAAAATTACCGCAAGATGTTGGTGCCATATCATGACACCATGCCAAGTTTCATGATATTCAGGCATGTTTTGGATTTACCGGAATTAAAAAACCAAAATTCTCAATCTTTCCGGCCAAGCCACGACCGCCAAATGTTTGAATTTCACTCCCATCTCTTGCATGGGCCCTAGAAATTCACCCCAGGACACACATGTGATTTTTCAAACAACTTTGGTGCATTGGAGCCTTTTCTTGTAGTTCAAATTTGAATTATGCACATTAAATTCGCAGAAACTCAATTAATGTATAAAAAAGGCCAAACGAAGCCAGAATAATTCCAAAATTTAGCACGATGCTTCTATTTTGTCTAATCTGCCTGTGTAAAAAAATTAAAGCGGGAGAAGGCAGAGTACGTATTCGTTTCGCACATGGAGGTGACACGTTCCCTCTCGGAACCACGAGCCTTCTTGAGGGAAGCTATGGTTTGCAAGAAGCTTACACCAAAGCTTGTCCCAATTTGGCCACAAAAAATTACCATAGCATGTTCGTGCCATGTCATGACAACATGCCAAGTTTCATGACTTTCAGGCGTGTTTTGGATTGACAGGAATTAAAAAACCAAAATTCTCAATGTTTCGAGTCGAGCCACGACGCCTAGATGTTTGAATTTCACTCCCATCTCTTGCATGGGACCTAGAAATTCACCCAAGGACACACATGTGATTTTTGAAACAACTTTGGTGCACAGCAGCCAGTGCTTGTAATTCAAATTAGAATTATGCACATTAAATTCACAGAAAATCAATTAATGTATAAAAAAGGCCAAACGAACACGGAATATTTCCAAAATTTAGCACGATACTTCTATTTGGTCTAATCTGCCTGTGTAAAAATTAAGTTGGGAGAAGGCACTGTATGTATGTCGTTTCGCACATGGAGGTGACACGTTCCCTCTCGGAACCACGAGCCTTCTTGAGGGAAGCTCTGGTTTGCAAGAAGCTTACACAAAATCTTGTCCCAATTCGGCCAAAAAATTTACCGCAGCATGTTGGTGCCATGTCATGACACCATGCCAAGTTTCATGACTTTCAGGCGTGTTTTGGATTGACAGGAATTAAAAAAACAAAATTCTCAATCTTTGCAGCCCAGCCACAATGCCCAGATGTTTGAATTTCACTCCCATCTCTTGCATGGGCCCTAGGAATTCACCCAAGGACACACATGTGATTTTTGAAACAACTTTGGTGCACTGGAGCCTGTTCTTGTAGTTCAAATTGGAATTATGCACATTAAATTCGCAGAAACTCAATTAATGTATAAAAAAGGCCATACGAACACGGAATAATTCCAAAATTTAGAACGATACTTCTATCTGGTCTAATTTACTTGTGTAAAAAATTAAGGTGGGAGAAGGCACTGTACGTATGTCGTTTCACACACGGAGGTGACACGTTCCCTCTCGGAACCATGAGCCTTCTTGAGGGAAGCTCCGGTTTGCAAGAAGCTTACACCAAAGCTTGTCCCAATTCGGCCAAAAAAGTTACTGCAGCATGTTGGTGCCATCTCATGACACCATGACAAGTTTCATGATTTCTAGGCGTGTTTTTGATTTACAGGAATTAAAAAACCAAAATTCTCAATCATTCCGGTCAAGCCACGACCCCCAGATGTTTGAATTTCACTCCCATCTCTTGCATGGGCCCTAAAAATTCACCCCAGGACACAGATTTGAATTTTCAAACAACTTTGGTGCATTGGAGCCATTTCTTGTAGTTCAAATTTGAATTATGCACGATACTTCTATTTGGTCTAATCTGCCTATGTAAAAAAATTAAAGTGGGAGAAGGCAGAGTACGTATGTCGTTTCGCACATGGAGGTGACCCTTTCCCTCTCGGAACCACGAGCCTTCTTCAGGGAAGCTCCGGTTTGCAAGAAGCTTACACCAAAGCTTGTCCCAATTTGGCCACAAAAAATTACCGTAGCATGTTCGTGCCATGTCATGACATCATGCCAAGTTTCATGATTTTCAGGCGTGTTTGGGATTTACAGGAATTAAAAAACCAAAATTCTCAATCTTTCCGGCTGAGCCACGACGCCTACATGTTTGAATCTCACTCCCATCTCTTGCATGGACCTAGAAATTCACCCAAGGACACATATGTGATTTTTGAAACAACTTTGGTGCACAGCAGCCAGTGCTTTCAGTTCAAATTAGAATTATGCACATTAAATTCACAGAAACTCAATTAATGTATAAAAAGGCCAAATGAACACGGAATAATTCCAAAATTTAGCACGATACTTCTATTTGGTCTAATCTGCCTGTGTAAAAAATTAAGGTGGGAGAAGGCACTATACGTATGTCGTTTCACACACGGAGGTGACACATTCCCTCTCGGAACCACGAGCCTTCTTGAGGGAAGCTCCGGTTTGCAAGAAGCTTCCACTAAAGCTTGTCCCAATTCGGCCAAAAAAAATTCCGCAGCATGTTGGTGCCATGTCATGACACCATGCCAAGTTTCATTACTCTCAGGTGTGTTTTGGATCTACAGGAATTAAAAAACCAAAATTCTCAATCTTTGCGGCCGAGCCACGATGCCCAGATGTTTGAATTTCACTCCCTTCTTTTGCATGGGTCCTAGAAATTCACCCCATGACACACATGTGAATTTTCAAACAACTTTGGTGCAGTGGAGCTTCTGCTTGTAGTTCAAATTTGAATTATGCATATTAAATGCGCAGAAACTCAATTAATGTATAAAAAAGGCCAAACGAACCCAGAATAATTCCAAAATTTAGCACGCTACTTCTATTTGGTCTAATCTGCCTGTGTAAAAAAATTAATGCTGGAGAAGGCAGTGTACGTATGTCGTTTTGCACATGGAGGTGACACGTTCCCTCTCAGAACCACGAGCCTTCTTCAGGGAATCACTGGTTTGCAAGAAGCTTACACCAAAGCTTGTCCCAATTCCGCCAAAAAAATTACCGCAGCATGTTGGTGCCATGTCATGACACCATGCCAAGTTTCATGATATTCAGCCGTGTTTTGGATTTACAGGAATTAAAAAAAGAAATTCTCAATCATTCTGCCCAAGCCACGACCCCCAGATGTTTGAATTTCACCCCATCTCTTGCATGGGCCCTAGAAATTCACCCCAGGACACACATGCGAATTTTCAAACAACTTTGGTGCACTGGAGCCTGTGCTTGTAGTTCAAATTTGAATTATGCACATTAAATGCGCAGAAACTCAATTAATGTATAAAAAAGGCCAAACGAACCCGAAATAACTCCAAAATTTAGCACGATACTTCTATTTGGTCTAATCTGCCTGTGTAAAAAAATTAAGGCGGGAGAAGGTAGTGTACGTATGTGTTTCGGACACGGATTTGACACGTTCCCTCTCGGAACCACGAGCCTTCTTGAGGGAAGCTCCGGTTTGCAAGAAGCTTACACCAAAGCTTGTCCCAATTTGGCCAAAAAAATTACCGCAGCATGTTCGTGCCATGTCATGACACCATGCCAAGTTTCATGATTTTCATGCGTGTTCTGGATTTACAGGAATTAAAAAACCACAATTCTCAATCTTTCCGGCCGCACCACGATGCCTAGATGTTTGAATTTCACTCCCATCTCTTGCATGGGACCTAGAAATTCACCCAAGGACACACCTGTGATTTTTGAAACAACTTTGGGGCACAACAGCCAGTGCTTGTAGTTCAAATTGGAATTATGCACATTAAATTCGCAGAGACTCAATTAATGTATAAAACAGGCCAAACGAACATGGAATAATTCAAAAATTTAGCACGATACTTCTATTTGGTCTAATCTGCTTGTGTAAAAAATTAAGGTGGGAGAAGGCACTGTACGTATGTCGTTTCGCACATGGAGGTGACACGTTCCTTCTCGGAACCACTAGCCTTCTTGAGGGAAGCTCGGGTTTGCGAGAAGCTTAGACCAAAGCTTGTCCCTATTCGGCCAAAAAAATTACCACAACATGTTGGTGCCATGTCATGACACCATGCCAAGTTTCATGACTTTCAGGCATGTTTTGGATTTACAGGAATTAAAAAACCAAAATTCTCAATCTTTGCAGCCGAGCCACGATGCCCAGATGTTTGAATTTCACTCTCCCATCTCTTGCATGGGCCCTAGAAATTCACCCAGGACACACATCTGAATTTTCAAACAACTTTGGTGCACTGGAGCCTGTGCTTGTAGTTCAAATTTGAATTATGCACATTAAATGCGCAGAAACTCAATTAATGTATAAAAAAGGCCAAACGAACCCGGAATAATTCCAAAATTTAGCACCCTACTTCTTTTTGGTCTAATCTGCCTGTGTAAAAAAATTAAGGCAGGAGAAGGCAGTGTACGTATGTCGTTTCGCACACGAAGGTGACATGTTCCCTCTCGGAACCACGAGCCTTCTTCAGGGAAGCTCCGGTTTGCAAGAAGCTTACACAAAAGCTTGTCCCAATTCGGCCAAAAAAATTACCGCAGCATGTTGGTGCCATGTCATGACACCATGCCAAGTTTCATGATATTCAGGCATGTTTTGGAGTTACAGGAATTAAAAAACCAAAATTCTCAATCATTCCGGTCAAGCCACGACCCCCAGATGTTTGAATTTCACTCCCATCTCATGCATGGGCCCTAAAAATTCACCCTAGGACACACATGTGATTTTTCAAACAACTTTGGTGCATTGGAGCCTGTGCTTGTAGTTCAAATTTGAATTATGCACATTAAATTTGCAGAAACTCAATTAATGTATAAAAAAGGCCAAACAAACCCGAAATAATTCCAAAATTTAGCACGATACTTCTATTTGGTCTAATCTGCCTGTGTAAAAATATTAAAGTGGGAGAAGGCAGAGTACGTATGTCGTTTCGCACATGGAGGTGACATGTTCCCTCTTGGAACCACGAGCCTTCGTGAGGGAAGCTCCGATTTGCAAGAAGCTTACACCAAAGCTTGTCCCAATTTGGCCAAAAAAATTACCGCAGCATGTTCATGCCATGTCATGACATCATGCCAAGTTTCATGACTTTTAGGCGTGTTTTGGATTTACAGGAATTGAATAACCAATATTCTCAATCTTTCCAGTCGAGCCACGACGCCTAGATGTTTGAATTTCATTCCCATCTCTTGTATGGGACCTAGAAATTCACCCAAGGTCACACATGTGATTTGTGAAACAACTTTGGTGCACAGCAGCAAGTGCTTGTAGTTCAAATTAGAATTATGCACATTAAATGCGCAGAAACTCAATTATTGTATAAAAAAGTCCAGATGAAAACGGAATATTTCCAAAATTTAGCACGATACTTCTATTTTGTCTAATCTGCCTGTGTAAAAAATTAAGGTGGGAGAAGGCAATGTATGTATGTCGTTTCGCACATGGAGGTGACACGTTCCCTCTCGGAACCACGAGCCTTCTTGAGGGAAGCTCCGGTTTGCAAGAAGCTTACACCAAAGCTTGTCCCAATTCACCCAAAAAATTTACCGCAACATGTTGGTGCGATGTCATGACACCATGCCAAGTTTCATGACTTTCAGGCGTGTTTTGGATTTACAGGAATTGAAAAACCAAAATTCTCAATCTTTGCAGCCCAACCACGATGCCCAGATGTTTGATTTCACTCCCATCTCTTGCATGGGCCCTAGAAATTCACCCCAGGACACACATGTGATTTGTGAAACAACTTTGGTGCACTGGAGCCTGTGCTTGTAGTTCAAATTTGAATTATGCACATTAAAAGTGCAGAAACTCAATTAATGTATAAAAAAGGCCAAAGGAACCCGTAATAATTCCAAAATTTAGCACGCTACTTCTATTTGGTCTAATCTGCCTGTGTAAAAAAATTAAGGCATGGGAAGGCAGTGTACGTATGTCGTTTCGCACACGGAGGTGACACGTTCCCTCTTGGAACCACGAGCCTTCTTCGGGGAAGCTCCGGTTTGCAAGAAGCTTACACCAAAGCTTGTCCCAATTCGGCCAAAAAAATTACTCCAACATGTTGGTGCCATGTCATGACACCATGCCAAGTTTCATGATATTCAGGCATGTTTTGGATTTACAGGAATTAAAAAACCAAAATTCTCAATCTTTCCGGCCAAGCCATGACCCCCAGATGTTTGAATTTCACTCCCGTCTCTTGCATGGGCCCTAGAAATTCACCCCAGGACACACATGTGATTTTTCAAACAAGTTTGGTGCATTGGAGCCTTTTCTTGTAGTTCAAATTCGAATTATGCACATTAAATTCACAGAAACTCAATTAATGTATAAAAAAGGCCATACTATGCCGGAATAATTACAAAATTTAGCACGATACTTCTATTTGGTCTAATCTGCCTGTGTAAAAAAATTAAAGTGGGAGAAGGCAGAGTACGTATGTCGTTTCGCACATGGAGGTGACCCGTTCCCTCTCGGAACCACGAGCCTTCTTCAGGGAAGCTCCGGTTTGCAAGAAGCTTACACCAAAGCTTGTCCCAATTTGGCCACAAAAAATTACCGTAGCATGTTCGTGCCATGTCATGACATCATGCCAAGTTTCATGATTTTCAGGCGTGTTTGGGATTTACAGGAATTAAAAAAGCAAAATTCTCAATCTTTCCGGCTGAGCCACGACGCCTACATGTTTGAAACTCACTCCCATCTCTTGCATGGGACCTAGAAATTCACCCAAGGACACATATGTGATTTTTGAAACAACTTTGGTGCACAGTAGCCAGTGCTTGTAGTTCAAATTAGAATTATGCACATTAAATTCATAGAAACTCAATTAATGTATAAAAATGCCAAATGAACACGGAATAATTCCAAAATTTAGCACGATACTTCTATTTGGTCTAATCTGCCTGTGTAAAAAATTAAGGTGGGAGAAGGCACTGTACGTATGTCGTTTCGCACATGGAGGTGACACGTTCCTTCTCGGAACCACTAGCCTTCTTGAGGGAAGTTCAGGTTTGCGAGAAGTTTACACCAAAGCTTGTCCCTATTCGGCCAAAAAAATTACCACAACATGTTGGTGCCATGTCATGACACCATGCCAAGTTTCATGACTTTCAGGCATGTTTTGGATTTACAGGAATTAAAAAACCAAAATTCTCAATTTTCCCGGCCGAGCCTCGATGCCCAGATGTTCGAATTTCACTCCC
Organism: Triticum urartu; assembly: GCF_003073215.2. Taxonomy (NCBI): domain Eukaryota; kingdom Viridiplantae; phylum Streptophyta; class Magnoliopsida; order Poales; family Poaceae; genus Triticum; species Triticum urartu. The sequence continues at coordinate 205,476,442 of NC_053025.1, read as the reverse complement.
ATCTCTTGCATGGGACCTAGAAATTCACCCAAGGACACACATGCGATTTTTCAAATAACTTTGGTGCACTGGAGCCTGTGCTTGTAGTTCAAATTTGAATTATGCACATTAAATGCACAGAAACTCAATTAATGTAGAAAAAAGGCCAAGAGAACCCAGAATAATTCCAAAATTTAGCACGATACTTCTATTTGGTCTAATCTGCCTGTGTAAAAAAATTAAGGCGGGAGAAGGCAGTGTATGTATGTCGTTTCACACACGGAGGTGACCCATTCCCTCTCGAAACCACGAGCCTTCTTGAGGGAAGCTCCGGTTCGCAAGAAGCTTACAAAAAAGCTTGTCCCAATTCGGCCAAAAAAATTACCGCAGCATGTTGGTTCCATGCCATGAAACCATGCCAAGTTTCATGATTTTCAGGCGTGTTTTAGATTTACAGGAATTAAAGAACCAAAATTCTCAATTTTCCCGGCCGAGCCTCGATGCCCAGATGTTTGAATTTCACTCCCGTCTCTTCCATGGGACCTAGAGATTCACCTAAGGACACACATGTGATTTTTCAAACAACTTTGCTGCACTGGAGCCTGTGCTTGTAGTTAAAATTTGAATTATGCACATTAAATGCGCAGAAACTCAATTAATGTACAAAAGGCCAAATGAACCCGAAATAATTCCAAAATTTAGCACGATGCTTTTATTTGGTCTAATCTCCTTTGTAAAAAATTAAGGCGGGAGAAGGAAGTGTACGTATGTCGTTTCGCACACGGAGGTGACACGTTCCCTCTCGGAACCACGAACCTTCATGAGGAAACCTTCGGTTTGCAAGAAGCTTACACCAAAGCTGGTCCCAATTCGGTAAGAAAAATTACCGCAACATGTTGGTGCCATGTCATGAAACCACGCCAAGTTTCATGATTTTCAGCCATGTTTTGGATTTACGGGAATTAAAAAGCCAAGATTCTCAATTATTCTGGCCAAGCTACGACACCCAGATGTTTGAATTTTCTTCCCATATCTTGCATGGGACCTATAAATTCACCCAAAGACACACATGTGATTTTTCAACAAACTTTGGTGCATTGGAGCATGTGCTTGTAGTTCATATTTGAATTATGCACGTTAAATGCCCAAAAACTCAACTAATGGATAAAAATGCCAAACAAACCCGGAATAATTCCAAATTTAAACACGACACTCATGTACTAGTTGCATGTTCACTATACGTATATGTTCTAGCAATTCAAACACCAACCTTTCCCTCCGTAACACCATTTTGTCTTTCAAAACATAATGAAAAAAATCAGGTATACCACAAACAGTTTACTAGAAATAATCGTGTGGGATGCGATATAAAATATCTTGGCGCACCGTCTTGTCTAGCTTACGCAGGAAGCTTCATCGTCTACAGTCCACCTCCCCCGCTTGAACAACACTTGCGCGCCAGTTTCTCGCGGCATAGAGCGATTTTTTTTCGCCACTGCGAAAATATCTATCTCGCCGCCCCCTCCCTCCTACGAAAAGCCACATTTCCATTGTTCGTCCTTACTTTCCAAGTTCAAACCTTCACTGCTGCTTACTGGAAGCTCAGCCTCCTAGCCGGCGACCATTCTTCTTGCAGGGCCGCCTTCTTCCTAGCTACCCTTCTTCTTGCAGCGCCGCCTCCTCGCCGACGACCCTTCTTCTTGCTGCGCCACCTCCACGCCGCCGACCCTCCTTCTTGCTACGCGGCCTCGTCGATATGGTCAAGTAATCCACACCCCATCCACACCTCCTCCTTCCCGTCCCACATGCCCTGACCAATGGAGCGACACCTTCCACCAAAATCACTGCCCCCTCCTCCAATTAAGCACCGCCCACAGCCATTTTACACGCAGTATAACATGGAGATCAATAGCATGCGGCCGCACGCGCGAATGAGGTTGCTACGGCTGCCATGTGTGTCGACTGCCAGATCTTGGAGGAGCACCTCATCTTCAAGGCCACCGTTGACACCGCCACGCGGTTGTCTACTTTAAAATATAGCTCATGATGTTTTCTTGTGGCCACCACCAGTACCTTCTAGTGATTTGTCCTATGTAATGTTAATATGCAATCTGATGTTCAGTTAACAGTTTGGTCCTCTGAAATGAAATGTTCAGTTAACACTTTGGTCCAAAAATTGCTACATTTCATAGTAGTGTTCTCATGCATTCTTTGTTTTGTTAACTGCCTTATCTTCTAATACATGTTTCTATTCTGCAATGTCGTGCTTAGTTAACTATTTTGGTTCATTTGGTCTGTTGTCCATTTAACTGTTTGGTTCAGTTCTGCAATTTGATTTTCATTTGTTGTGGGTACAATTTTGTATTGTTATGCATGTGACACCACTCGAATTTGGCTATACTCAATACATATTCTATTGATAGTATGGCAACACTCAGTTAACCTGATAAAGATCTTCCTTATGTGTGTTGAAGGGAAACAATGGGAGACACTATGGTTTACCATCAAGGTTTGTTCATACAGGGTCCTTTGGCTAATAGCACATTACTGTGCAGTTGCAGGAATCATTCTAATATTTATGTTTCTTACAATTTGGTCTTGCACATTTAGGTCCTGCTGTGAGAGGCTTAGACCCACTGTTCGACCCATTTTGCATATGGGGAAATGAGATGTCCATGAATATCAGCCAAGTCAAGAAACTTAGAAAGATTGTTAGGATGAAGAAACTAGCAATGAATAACAACAAGATCTTTGTTTGCACAATGAAGAAGACATCAGTCAACTATAGGATGGTACCAACTCTTTTACATTGTTTTTACCGCTTGCGCCATTTCAAAATTTACAACGGTGATTTATGCATAGCTTTTTTCGAGTACTTTCCAAAGCAGTTCACCGATGATTACCTCTCAAACCACCTGCATGGTCAAGAGGCGATGAAGGTATTCATTCAAAACCAATGGTACAATATTGAAGTCTTGCTGAAGAGGACGAAGGTTGGGCGGGCAATTATCCATAGCCAATGGCCTAAAGTTGCAAGGACATTCAGCATCACTGAAGTCTCAATATTTGCCTTCTGCTTCTGCAGTTTCCCATATGAGATTCATCTTTCTATTTACCATGTCTGATGCTACTTTCCAAAGGTTTTTTATGCTGCATGTGACACTTGGTGCTGTTGTGTATTGGCGTAACTGAGTGCCGAAACTATCTGATGTAATTCGATTATGAAATCCTGGTTGCTTTTATACGGATATGAAATATTTGGCGTGTTTTATAAGAAATATCACTTTGATTAGCACATGGATTATCAACAATAGGCTAATGACCCTGCTTATTGGGGTTTTCTATTGCAGACGGTTACTCAGATAGCACCATGGGTGATGAACTAAAACAACCCGCACGGTTTCTAGAAAGTAGGCATGTTCGATCAACTGACAATCACACATGATTTCCGGCAGCAAACTGTTTGCGTCAGGCCACCTTGCACAAATGTTTCCACACAAAGAACTGTGTGTGATATACATACCTACGGAAATGTTTTTCTAGGATTCACCGTGTGGGATGTACATACCTACGGAAATGTTTTTCTGGGATTCACTGTGTGGGATGTACATACCTATGGAAATGATTTTCTAGGATTCACTGTGTGGGATGTACATACCTACGGAAATGATTTTCTGGGATTCACCATGTGGGATGTACATACCTATGGAAATGATTGGGTTTCGATGCTTCGCCCGATCGCACACGGCCCCAACCTAGGTCCTAGGAGGGTCTATCACTGCCGATTTCTAGGTCATGTGGGAACGACCCCCTATCGCCCACACTCACTTGGCGACGGTTCCAAATGCCGTCGCGGAAAGGGGTTAGAACCGTTTGTTTAGCACGTCGATGTACCAGTGGTACCACGCGAGACGTATGGCTCAGGCCCGGGGGCTTATGTCAGGGAAAATATATGGAGGCTGATATTTTCCCCTGACTAGTGCACAAACACGCCAAGATTAAAACAAGAGATTGAAAGACCATGTGGTTTGGAGAACCAAGGCTAAGCCCAGGGAGCAGGATATCGACAAGAAAACAGCCTCCCTTGCCGAGCGAGGCCACCACCAGAAGTAAAGCAACCAAGGCTCCCCGGAAGAGCCTGCCGGGGCTCGCGGGGGCAGAACCGCCACACCAACCACTACAGCATGACCCACGTCGTCAATCAGTGCGGTGTCAAGCCGCAAGATGATTAAGTGGCAACCATTCCCCACATGGCATCCATTTCCTACAGAGAAGCCTCCAGATGACACTCGTCCTGTGACATGTCAAGAGAACAAGAGCGGAGCTGGCAAGATAGCCCGGAAGGCCTTGCCAGGTGCCCAATGATGTGATACTAAGCGGTGCATTTAATGCACCCTATCAGCCTGCAGAGTTAGGTATGATAGCACTGTTTGCTATCATATTAGGATAATGACCACTTTGCCACTGTGGTGACCCCTTAATCTATAAAAAGAGGCCCATAGCGCTGGTAGGAGGGTTAGAAGGTCGGAAAATTAAACAACCCCAAGCCACCATATATACGTAGTAGCCGCACGCAAACCTTGTCGGGCAAGTCTACTACGCACCACCACATCCATTCTTCCATCAATCCACTAAAGCAGGAGTATGGTCTTACACCTCTCGGCGGCCCGAACCTGGGTAAACCGATTGTGCGCTCTCTACCGCATGGTCGTATGCTGGTCTGCTCTTTGTGCAACGTGTCGTCCCCCTGTCAAACCAGGAATGGGCCACCAGGTACCATAGGTAGCTGCAGAAATCCCGCGACATGCAATAAAACATCATTTGGTCGTTTCTTATAGAGCTCACCGTCCTAGATGCAGTAGCCAGTGGCCTGTCGAGCCACATGCTCTGCATCCTCCTCCTTCTCCGTCAGGGTCCCCTAAAGCAGGTATGCATTAAGATCTTCGGTCCAGCACCCCTCCTGAGGCTCGAGTGCGAGAAGTAGACGCGCTCCAGAGGTTGGGCCACAAGCGGGGGCTCCTGAGAGGGGCGCTGGTGGGAGCTCCTCCTGAGGCGATGTTGGTTCCGCGGCAGGAGGGGCTGCTGAAGGTTTGAAGCGTCGCTCCTCAAAGACACTAGGACCCAGGGGCAAGCGCCGGGATGCCCTCTTGGTGATGTCGTTAGCTTCCTTGTTCGTTTTCGTGCAGCACATGCTGCAGTTCCAGGCCCAAGAATTGTTTCTCAAATTTTCGTACCTCCGCAAGGTATGCCTCCATGTGCTCGTCCTTCGGCTCGTATACTTTGTTGGAGAAGTTGACGAGGAGCTGGGAGTCGCCCTTGATGGTGTGGCACTTCACTCCCAAGGCTACTACAGCCTTGAAACCGGCGATCAAGCCTTCGTACTCCGTGATGTTGTTGGACACCTTCTCGCCCTGCTGGAAGGTGAGTTGCACGACGTAGTAGAGCTTGTCCTGTGTGTGAAGACGCCCTTCTCGCTAGCCCCTCGGCCTGACGCGCGAAGGTGCCATGGAAGTACATGGCTCTGCCGTCTGGTGCCTCGCTCCCTAGTGAGATGGATCGGTCCTCTCCCGCTTTGGGGCTGGGGACGTTGGTCCATTCTGCTACGAAGTCCGTGAGTGCGGCGCCCTTGATGACTCTGGTGGTGCTGAAATCCAACTGGAATGCCTGCAATTCGATGTTCCATTCTGCCACCCTTCCTGCCGCATTGGGGCTCCTGAGCACTCTCTCTAGCGGGTAAGCTTAGACGACCTTGATGGGGTGGCCTTGAGAGTAGTTGCGCAACTTGCATGAGGTGACGAGAAGCGTGAGCAAGAGCTTTTGCGGCATGGGGTAGCGTGCCCACGCATCGTGCAACACCGTCCTGACGAAGTACACCGGGTGCTCGACAAGGGCTGAAGTGTGGGTGACGCCTTGCGCCTCCTGAGGCCCAACGGCCTCAGGAGGCTGGTCGCCGGTTGAGGCAGTCGAGGCCTCATGAGCTTTGTCCTAAGGCGCTTGGTCTTTTGTTTGGGTAGTTGAGGCCTCAGGAGCGCCATCCTGAAACCGGTGCATTCTAATCGGCCGCGTGGTGCTGCTTTGAGAGTCCTTGGCCGGGCGTTCCTCCCGGACCACCACCAGCGCTGCGCTGGCCGAGTGAGGTGTGGTGGCTAGGTAGAGCACTACCGGCTCCAGGGGGCATGATGCTACCATCACCGACGGGCTAGTGAGGTAATTCTTGAGGTCTTGGACCGCCGCGTCGGCCTCCGAAGTCCACTTGAATGGTCCCTTCTTTTTCATCAGCTTGAAGAATGGGAGGGTCTGCTCCCCGAGCTTGGAGATGAATCGCCCCAGCGAGGGCACATCGCCCACCAGCATCTGCATCTCCTTGAGGATCTGTGGAGGGCTCATCCGTTCTATGGCCTTGACCTTCTCGGGGTTGGCCTCGATTCCCCTATGCGACACAAGAAAGCCCAACAGCTTGCCGGAGGGGATGCCAAACACGCATTTCTTCGGATTGAGCCATAGATCCACCTTGCGCAGGCTGGCGAATGTTTCCTCCAGGTATTCAATGAGAGTCCTTGCCTCCCGATATTTCACCACTATATCGTTAACATAGGCCTCGACGTTCCTCCCGAGCTGCCGGCCCAGAGTGATGTGCATCAACCACTGGGAAGTTGGTCTGGCGTTACACAGCCCGAACGGCATGCTGGTGTAGCAATACACCCTGCATGGGGTCAGGAAAGCCATCTTCTCAACATCTTGCGCTGCCATCTTGATTTGGTGATAGCCTGAAAATGCTTCCAGAAAACACAGCAGGTCACACTCGGTAGTGGAGTCGAGGATCTGATCGATGCACGGAAGCGGGAAGGGGTCTTGGGGGCAAGCCTTGTTGAGGTTGGTGAAGTCGACGCACATGCGCTCCTTTCCGCCCTTCTTGGGGACGACTGGATTCGCCAGTCATTCTGGGTACCACACCTCCCAAATGACATAGGCTTCTTGCAGTTTACGAGTCTCGTGGACGATGAACAACTGCTTTTCTGTGGACTGCCGACGCGCCTTTTGCTTCACTGGGCGCACGTTAGGGTAGATGCTCAATTCTCTCCCTCGGGATCACGAACAGATCCTTAGGCTCCCATGCGAATACATCCTTGTTCTTGCGCCAGAAGCTGACCAACGCCTCCTCTTGATCTGAAGGGAGGCCGGCACCTATGGTGAAGGTGGCACCCGACGCCCCGTCCTCATCAACTGATACTTGCTTCGTCTTGGCGCGATCTTGGGACAACAACTGCTTCCTCTTTGCTGGCGCAGCCCCCGGATCCTCCGGGGCTCCTTCCTCACCTGGCTGCGCGGCAGCCGCAGCCCTGAAGGCGAGCTTCAGGGCCGAGAAGGCTTCCTTGGTGTTCCCGGCCACACTGAGGACGCCGCTGGTCCCTGGCATCTTCATGAGATTGTAGGTAGGGTGGGTCGCTCCCATGAACTGGGTCAAGGCTGGGTACCCGAGGATGGCGTTGTAAGGGAGGACAATGCGGGGTATGTCGAAGTCGATGAGCTCGGTGCGGTAGTTGTCGCGGGTGCCGAAGGTGATGGGGACACTTGAGAGGTTCGAACTCTAGGGTGCGTGCAAAGAACTCATCCTCCCAATCTGCCTACTCTTTAATCTCACAGCCTAGCTCGACGAACCAAATGGACAAGAGACACAACAGTTTATCTAGGTTCGGGCCACCTTGCAGTGTAAAACTCTACTCCTGCTTTGTGGTGGATTGTCCTTGAGGGGCTGAGGATGAACTAGTATAGTGGGAGCACAACCTCAGGAGGAGGAGTGTTCTTGTGCTCGATGAGCTGATGGGTGTGAGGATGATCTGAATGACCCGTCCCCCTACTACGGTGCTGGTGCTGCTCTATTTATAGGGGCCTTGGTCCTCTTCCCAAATGTAGGCGGGATGGGATACCACATTGGCCAAATTCAAAGGGAGACAACTAGTACATGCTATCCCGACAAAAGTGGTCTTCGCCTGCAAAAGCCTCTCGTGGTGACGCCGCGGTGGGCTCGGCGATGACCTCCATCCTGCCATCCTGGCGGTCTTGGTCTTGTTGCACCAGAATGGAAACCTTTGCTTGATTCCTCGGGAGTCGACGCCTACTCTTGCCTCCTTTGCACCAAAGAGGAAACTGGTACACTGCGCCCGCTGGCACCCGCCTAGCCTTGGTCATCATGGCTCATGTCATCTGAACCTCGCGAGGTGAACCTTGCATAGAAAACTCCGCTCCTCAAGAGCTAGCCTGGGGAGGCCACCCCATGTGGAGGTCTTGGTGTTGTCCGCCTCGCGAGGCTTGGCCCCTCACGAGGCTCTTGAGTAGTTGATGTCGAGGCTGGGCCATACCAGGCCGTCGATGGAGCCACGCCGTGGGCCGGAGGCAGGCAAGTCTGGGTACCCCCGTTCCTAGAATGCCGACACCTTCTCTTATCCATATGTGTTCTATAAGTAGGGACTTGTGTATAAGAAAACCTCGCTGCCTTTGAAACTTAGGTGCTCCCATCGCTTGACTTGAACATTGCTTCAGTCAGGATGGTCGCAATGGCCTTTGGCGAAAAAGGTCTGGCGGGGGGCTAGTCCCTCTTCATGATCTATGCCCGGAAGGCCTAACTCCGCGACAATAAACTGAGGGTACTGGCAGGATAGCCTGCCGCGGGAAACTTGTTTACTTAAAAGTATAGAGGCATCCCACCTCTGCATGGACATATTACATGTACGAGTCCACCAGCAAGGTTTATCTTTTTCATTAATATGCTGATCAACAAATACAAACCTTAGAGAAGATAGTCATGGATTAGAGATATTACATAATTTGAAATAAAATTTGGCAAACCCCTACAGATTTAAGATTAAAAAAAGATAAGTGCCTCGTGATGCCCTTTCTTGCCCCTCTCCTCCTAGGCACTGTGGCAGGAGGTGAAGAGGGCAAAAGGGGAGCCTAGGCAGAAGCCCAGCTTGACCATGTCGGGCTCCAGGGGAGGTAGCCCGGCAAGAGTGGGAGGGCGCGAACGAAGGTGATGGTGAAGAGATCAGCGTAGATAACCCGTCAACCAGCACCACCAGGGCCAGTAGGACGCAGCAGGGCGAACTAAGCTGCAGCCCGCGAGGAAGACTGCCGGGGCCCAGCTGGCAGGATGCTGGAGGAGCCGGGGGCGCCATCTCCATCACCACGCCCAACTCCCTAGCTAATCACCTTGTCGAAGAGGGGATGCAGACAAAGTTGGTGCTGCCGCCTCCTAACAGTGACGGTGCGGCCGACGTTCAGCCCGAGTCGGGAGTCGTCACCCACCCAATTAGCACCAATGTCATCGTTGTCACTATCCTCCTCATCGCTATCGCTTGAGGAGGAGCTTTAATCGTCGGTCGAGTTCTTCGTGCAGCACCCTAAGCGAGCACCCAAGCTCCTAAAAACCTTGACGGAAAGGAAATCGGCCTCCATTAACTTAAAATGGAGGACGTGCCATTCCGACAAGCTATGGGCGATGGCAAAAGTCTTCCAGCATCGACGAAAGTACATGGCGTGAGGGGCAGGCAAATCTACATACACATGTATGCTGCCATTCCCACAACCCCTCATGTGCAGTTTCAACGCCCGCTGTTGCTCGAGCTCCATCACCCATGCAAAGGGCGTGGGGAGGCGGAGCCGGCCATGTGGAGCCTTATACATCCTGATTACGAACTCCAGGGTTGGTCTCCGACGTGGCCTTCCATCTGGGGAGGAGCGTCCGATACAGGAGCAATTGGGGTGCCACCCCATCCTCCTCAGCCCCGTACACAATGACGACCTCGGCCACGCCCCCTTTCGCCACCTCTCACAGCGGGCTCAGCCCCCGCATCTTCAGGGGGAGGAGGAGGTGATGTCGAGTAGAAGTTCTCGTCGCCACTGGAGCTACACCAGACCCCGACCTCTCACCATGATAAGAGAAGGCTATGATGAGGGTGGAGGGAGGAGAGGGTGCAGGGAAGTGTCTCTCCCCACGTCCCCTTTTTATAGGCGAGCGAGAGAGGAGGCCAGAATTTTCTATGAAGGTCACTGCCCCGCCCGACCAATCTGGCTCCTCCTCGCCATTAACGGCTCGAAGAATCAAGGCGGACCCTCTGCTCCAATCCATGGCGCCTAGCTTTCTGCCATGGCGCCCATTCCTGTACCCTCCACATCCGACACCAACCCTGCACAATGCATGCGGTACAGGTGACAGAAGTGCTTGTAGCGGGAAAAATAGTGAGATGGCAGTTACCTTCCAGCAAGTCATGGCCCATTATCTGCCCCACTACAATTGGTGTTACACGACGTGCGGGAGAACCCGAAACTGACCTGGGCTCACGTTAATGAAGGAAGATCTCAAAGGGTGATCCACCACTACACTCCTGCCTGTGCACTGGTTAGGACCTGCCCCGATGACGGTCGGCAACGGGTTCGGTGCAACAAACCCTGGGTCTGTTGCCCTGACTGCGCATAGGCCGAAGGACAAGGTTGCAACACCCAAGGTCAGATCAAGCACAAGGGATCAGTTTCTTCAAGTACCAAAGTGCTGATCAAGAAGACAAAGTCAAGCTAGAGACAAGATACCACTAAGGGGAAACCTCCCTTGCCGGGCAGACGGGCCTGGCGAGGTCGAGGTTGCCCCATAAGCAAGCGTGAAGACCATACCGGTAGGCCTTCCGGGGCTCGCAAGGGCGAACTACCCCACCAAGGCTTCACCACCCCACCTCACAGCAACGCAAGTCGCCTATCGGTGCACTATCAAGCCCCCAGGTGACTAAGTGGCTATTTTTGGCCACATAGCAGCCATTTCCTATAGGAACCACCTCCAAATTACACCAGTCCAGAGACATGTGCTACCTATTGAGCATGTGTTGGTTTTCCCTTGAAGAGGAAAGGGTGATGCAGCAAAGTAGCGTAAGTATTTACCTCAGTTTTTGAGAACCAAGGTATCAATCTAGTAGGAGACTACATGCAAGTCGCCTAGTACCTGCACAAACAAACAAGAACCTCGCAACCAACGCGATAAAGGGGTTGACAATCCCTTCACGGTCACATACAAAAGTGAGATCTGATAGAGATAATAAGATAAATATTTTTGGTATTTTTGTTGTATAGATTGAAAAAGTAAAGATTGCAAAATAAAGGGCGACAGAAATAGCTAGTTGATGGGAAAATAATATGATGTAAAGTAGACCAGGGGGCCACAGGTTTCACTAGTGGCTTCTCTCAAGATAGCATATATTACGGTGGGTGAACAAATTACTGCCGAGCAATTGATAGAAAAGCGCATAGTTATGATGATATCTAGGCATGATCATGAACATAGGCATCACGTCCATGCCACGTAGACCGAAACGATTCTGCACCTATTACTATTACTCCACACATCGACGGCTATCTAGCATGCATCTAGAGTATTAAGTTCATAAGAATAGAGTAACGCATTAGGCAAGATGACATGATGTAGAGGGACAAACTCAAGCAATATGATATAAACCCTATCTTTTTATCCTTGATGGCAACAATACAATATGTGCCTTGATGCCCCTACTATCACTGGGAAAGGACACCGCAAGATTGAACCCAAAGCTAAGGACTTCTCCCATTGCAAGGAATATCAATCTATTAGGCCAAACCAAACTGATGATTTGAAGAGACTTGCAAAGATATCAAATCATTCATATAAAAATTCAGAGAAGAATCAATTATTGTTCATAGATAATCTTAATCATAAACCCACAATTCATCTAATCTCGGCAAACACACTGCAAAAAGAATTACATCAAATAGATCTCCAAGAACATCGAGGAGAACTTTGTATTGAGATCCAAAGGGAGAGAAGAAGCCATCTAGATAATAACTATGGACCCGAAGGTCTGTGGTAAACTACTCACACGTCATCGGAGAGGCTATGGTGTTGATGTAGAAGCTCTCCATGATCGAATCCCCCTCTAGCATATCACCGGAAAAGGTTCCTAGATGGGATCTCACGGGTACAGAAGGTTGCGGTGGTGGAAAAGTGCTTTCATGGCTCCTCTGGATGTTTTGAGGATATAAGAGTATATATAGGCGAAAGAAGTAGGTCGGTGGAGCCATGAGGGGCCCACGAGGGTGGAGGGCGTGCCGCCCTATCTCGTGGCCGCCTCGTTGCTTCCTTGACCTCCATTCCAAGTCTCCTGGATTGCATTTGTTCCAAAAAGGATCCTCGCGAAGGTTTCATTCCATGTGATATTCCTTTTATGCGAAACACTGAAATAGGCAGAAAAACAACAATTTGCACTAGGCCTCCGGTTAATAGGTTAGTCCCAAAAATAATATAAAAGTGCATAATAAAGCCCATTAAACATCCAAATCAGATATTATAATATCATGGAACAATAAAAAATTATAGATACGTTGGAGATGTATCAACATGTCAAATATGAAGGCGCGAAGCTAGCAAAGCAGCCCGGCAAGGCTTGCCGATCACACTATGATGTGACACTAAGCGGCACATTTAATGCACTCTATCCACCTGCAGAGTTAGGTATGATAGCACTGTTCGCTATCTAATCAGTGTGTAATGACTGAGTTGCCACTGTGGTGACCCCTTTGTTCTATAAAAGAAGGACCATGCCAACCTTAGAGAGGATTCGGACCCTTGCGTACTCATACGCGCGTAGCCACTCTCGCCCCGAGGCAACCCTTTCGGGGAAGAGCGCTGCATTTCTTCCACCACAATCCACATCAATCCACCAAAGCAGGAGTAGGGTTCTACGCCTCGCGACGGCGTGAACCTGGGTAAACTTCCTGTGTGATCTCTGTTGTGCTGTGTTATGCTTCTCCGCTCTTTGTGCAATGTGCCCATCCCCCCGCTGAACCACAAAGGGGCTCATGGTCCCATAGGTGGCAGTGGTTTTCCAACAACACTTGCGCATTTTAGAGTATCCACTTCCAGTTACCTATGAACAATGTAAGCGTTCCAAGTAGTCCATATCCGCAGACGTGGCTATTCGAATAGATCATGTTACCCTGCAGTGGTGTACTTCCTCACACACACGCTCTCACCACTTATCGCCGTTTACACAACATGTACTCGGAAACCTTCAAGCAGAATCCCAACGAGGGTGTCGTCCATGACCTGACTAACCACACAAGTCTCTAGTCTAGGTTTATTGCCTATTCGGGTTCCATCCACAAGGAAGTCCGGCAGAGTTTCCACTACAGCCCCAAACGATCTGTGCAGGGTTCCCAAGCCCATCAAACGAGTGCCACTTGGTAAACCGGGCCATGGTGCCTAGTCTGTCCCAAGCCCACCTATATCGGGTGCAACTTTGTAGACTACTAACACAACCTACAAACACCAGAAACTAGTTGCAACTCCTGGAAAGAGATCGAGGCGATTAATAAGTCGAGGGAGCTGGGAGTGCCCTAAGCCCAATGTGTGGTAGTAACTATCTTGGATCACAAACATAGAACTCAATGCCTGAGGAGGGTCCCAATGAGACAACCCACCATGTACTCCTACATGGCCTCTCAATGATACCTATACCAAATTGTGTTCACACACTTAGCTCTTGATAGTAAGACATGTTCATCACCATTCCAATCTATCCTAGGTGAATCAAACTTGACACAGATCTAAGCATAGCAGGCATAACAAGCAAGCATGAATGAGTAGGCACATCATGGCTCAAACAACTCCTACTCATGCTAGTGGGTTTTTACTAATTACTATGGTAAAGACAGGTCATGCAGAGGAATGAGTTCAACTACCACAACATGTAATAGTTGAATCGTTGTTGTCCTAATGCAGTAAAAGAGAGCAGGAGCGAGAGAGTGGGATTGTATCGGAATTCTCAAAGGGTTTTTTGCTTTCCTGGCACATTGAAGATGGTACTGCACTTCATAAGTGTCAAAGATCGCATCATCGGAATCGTTTGCTACGGAGAGGAACAAACACCGGCAATAGAGAAGAAACACAATCAATGCAATTCAACAATATGATGCATGATTATGACATGGCAACATGTAGTGATTTGAGATAATGCAACTAGCAACAATTTAGATGAAATTGGTTTGAACCTAGGGTTCAAATTCAAACTCCATATAAGACATTTAAAATGCCATTTGTTCAAGTTGTCATATACAGTAGCTGTAAGTTGTTCAAACATGCATGAAAAACCCATAAACAGATTCTTTGGATTTTTCTGATAATTTTTCATATATAAATTACTTCATTTGGAGTTACGGTTCAATTTCTATGATTTTTTTGATGTTTAAATCATTTTCTGATTTTTTTTGGTTATTTAGAATTAAACAAAATCCACTAAAATGATTTTACTGCTTTAGCATGACCTCATGCTGATGTCAGTATGTCAATGGGGTGGACCATGTCAAACTGACCAGTGGGGGGTTTAAACGTCGGTGGCATAGTTAAGTAACAATATTAATTATGACTAACTAATTACTAACCTAGGGATTAGTCGAGGTTGGCCCACATGTAAGTGAGAGTGCCGGGGGGGGTTAATTAGGTGCTAATGACGGTGCCATGATACGTCCATTTTGCATCACGCTTTTATATTGATATTTATCGCATTATGGGCTGTTATTACACATTATGGTACAATACTTATGCCTTCTCTCTCTTATTTTACAAGGTTTATATGGAGAGGGAGAATGCCGGCAACTGGAATTCTGGACTGGAAAAGGAGCAAATCTGAGAGACCTATTCTGCACAACTCTAAAAGTCATGTATTTGTAATATATAAAAAATATTGGGCGAAGAAAATACAAGAGGGGACCCACTAGGAGGACACAAACCTGTTGGGCGCGCCCCTGTGGCTTGTGGGCCCCCTAACAGGCCTTTGGTGTCTATCTTCTGCTATATAGTTGTGACGACCCAAGACCGATGCTCCAGACGCCTTCCATGTTTATCGTTGTCGCTGTGTGTTTATTTGTTCGTTGCATTTCATCATGGCATCATGTGCCTTGCACCCGCATGTTTTCATAAAACTTGCATCCGTTCATAGTTGCCGCTTCTCCTCGTTGTCTTTGTTGTCCGGTCTGAGACCAACCAGGGTTTTCGAGTCCCTCTTGTCTGGCCATCTAAGCTATCTGCACAGTGCGCGCACCCCCCCGGGTGCGTGTCCGAAACGTCCCCGAACCCGAACCGCTCGGCCGTGACCGATGGGTCCCGATCATCCCCAAACATCTCAAAAACATCATCGGTTCTTTCTTGGACTCCCCTAGTCCATTATTTCCGTCCATTCAATTTAAATCGGATGTCCCAAAATTCCCCTCATTTCACTATATATATAGACCCCCTAACCTAATCTAGACAAACCACCTAATTTCTAGGGATCCTATCCTAGCGCTGCCACCTTCTCCATCGGGATCCCCTCGCTCGATCTTCCTCGATCCCCTGACCCAGCCTGCACCTCCCACCTTCCTCATTTTCCCCGAGCCGCTCTAGCCAGCCCTTGCCTCGTCGAGGGACCGAGCGCTCAACTGCGCACTGCTGAGCCCGTTCGGCGCCCGCACCCCAGCTCCTCTCGCTCGATCTGGGGTGTCCTTGCGCTGACCAGACCTCCTCTTGCTCGCCTCGTTGCCGCCGAGCCTTGCCACCATCGACGGCCGAAACCCCAGGTCTCGTCGCCTCCACTTCCTCCTCTCTCTATTCCTCCCCGAGGTCTCTCTCATCTCTAACCCCCGCACGTTGCTACACTCTACAGGACCTCCACATGGCCTTGCAGCTCCCACCGCCGCCCTGCTTCGTTCGTCACCGTCCTCTTTTCTCTGTCTCTCCTTTCCTCCTCGTGCTCTATCTCACCTGACCCCCTCTCTATCTCTCTTGTTCTCTGCACAGGAGTTCTTCGGAGCCGCCTTGCTCTTCGGCAAGAGGACGAGGACGAGGACGCCAAGTCCTGTGGTCGCCGTCGCCACGCGTGGCCATCTCGACCCTCCAGCCCCGTCATGGCCTTCAAGCTCGCAGCCCCCTCGTGCCTCCCGCAACCTTTGGTCGTGCCTCTCATGTGGCAGGGAAGCTCCTGATCCACCGCACCCGTGCTCCAACCCCGCCAACAACAGCTGCTCCGGTGAGCTCCAGTAGGACCCCGCCGCCAACGTCAGCCGCTGTTGGAGCCCGTCCTCCCCGTTGCACGCCTCTTCTTCTCCCGCTGCCCCCTCCTCTTAGACTCATCTCCCTCTATCGTTTCTCTGGAAGGATCCTCATGGCGCCGACCCCCTTCCTCGCCTCGGATCTCACCTGGGACGCCATCCGCGCCGTTCTGCCACCTTGTGTTGGGCCCGTGCCCGCCGGAGTCGCACCTCCCTGTGCCCCGCAACCCCGCCGCGCCACGCCTCTGCTTCTTTCGAGCAGGGACAAGACGACAAGCGCTCGCGTTGACCGCTCCCACTCCACGCGCCAGGGGGGCTGGTCCCTCTTTACGGTTTGGGCCCAGCAGTCCTAGCTCCGCGGCAGCAAACTAAGGGTACCGACAGGATAGTCTGCCGGGGGAAACTTGTTTACTTGAATGTACAGAGGCATTCTACTTCTGCATGGAAATGTTACATGCACTAGTGGCTGGCAAGGTTTATCTTTTTCCTTAATATACTGATTAACAATTATAGATCTTACAGAACACAAGCATGGATAAAAGGGATTACATAATTTGAACTAAAGTTTGGCAAGTGCCTACACATTTTAGATTGAAAAAAGATAAGTGCCCTATAATACGCATTTCTCATTCCTCCCCCCCAGGTATTGTGGTGGGAAGGGAAGAGTGCAGAAGGAGTGCCTAAGTAGACGCCCGACCCGATCCCGTCAGGAGCTTGCCGGGCACAGCCTAACAAGATCGGGAGTGGCGAGGCTGTGAAGGAGAGGGGAGGAAGGAGCAGCTCGGCAGTGGCCTGGCCACCACCTCCAGGACCAGCGAGAAGCCCCAGCGTGAGCACCGACAAGGGGGAATCACCGAAGCTCAGCTAAAAGGCTGCTAGAGGAGGGGAAGGCACCAAGAGAGCAGCCCCTCCCCGGCAACCCGTAGGCCAGTGATGATGGTGACGGGGAGGGAGGTAAAGAGCAGAAAGATGAGGCGACAAGTCGCCAATAGGAGACGAAGGTGTTGGTGCCATCATACTCCGACCAGACGCCCTGCCACCCGCCTTCTCCGTCTTCCCTAGTTCTTTCTTCATCACCACCACTCCGCGAGGATGTCGGCCCCTCGAGCCGTCACCTCCCTCGGAGAGGCAGTAGGCGATGGCAGTGTCTGAGGCGCGTGGGGGCATTGCTCCCCTCCTCGAGTGGCAGGGATATGTCACCATCTTCAACGTTCACCCCAACATCACCAAAGGGAGCAGTACAGGGATTACCACGAACCCCAAGGACTGCACCCCAGACGGGCATCAAGAACCCCAGGGGCTCTGGCACTAGAGCACCGAGCCACAGCGGCTCGCAGCAAGCTCCCGCACTCCTTGCCAAACAGCCGGCACAAGTGGAGGAGATGAGCATTCCACCATAATGGGAAATCTTGACATCTACTACACTACGAGTGATTCGCCCGCCGCGTCTTCCCGTGGCCCGGACCAAACTCACACCCCAAGCGTCAGTGCGAGCATTCGACGTCACCAACCCCAAGATAGGACACGGGGTCTAGCCCCGGGCTCTCCCTTTTGGCATAGCCAGGAGAAAGGAGAGAATGGAGGAGGAGGGGTGTGTGTATTAATACTCCCACCTCCCCGCCCATTCTTTTATAGACATGTCGGGACTAGGAGCCGATCCCTTGGGGGTAATCACTGCCCTCCTCCACCAATCCAAGAAGGCTGGGCCCCCGCCTTGAAGCTCTCCCGCACCATGCGCCTCCATTACCTACCCCATTCAATGCATGCAGCATACGTGGCCAAGGATAAGAGCGTGGTGGGAAGAGTGAATTGGTAGTTACTCACCCATGTGTTAAAGTTATTCACGGGCCATTACAAAGGTGGCGCCATTGCAGCTGGCGTTACACGATGCACGGGGGAACCCGAAACTGACCTGGGCTTGGGATAATGAAGAAGCAAAGAAGATCTCAGAGGACAAGCAACTGCTACCGTCTCACATGTGCATGAGTTAATTTGGAACTGCCCTGATGCCACCGGGCAACGCGTTCGGGCCAGGCCCAGGGGCTTCTGTCCGTGCAACAAACCCTGGGTCTATTTACCAGACTGTGCATAGGCCTAAGATCAAGATTACAACATCCAAGACCAGACCATGCACAAGGGATCATCTCTTTGGAGAATCGGAGTGCAGATCAAGAAGTCCAAGTCGAGCCAAAGGAGCAAGACACAACTAAGGGAAAACCTCCCTTGTCGGGCAAGAGAGCCTGGAGAGTTCAAGGTTACCCTGAAAGAAAACCTCAAGATCGTCCCGGCAGGCCTGCCGGGGCTTACGAAGGCATAATACATTGCCAAGGCTCCACCACACCACCTCACACAAATGCAAATCATCGATCGGTGCGGTGTCAAGCCCCAAGGTGACTAGGTGGCTGTTTCTTGCCACATGGTAGGCACCTTATATGGAAATCACCTCCAAACGATACCCGTCCAGCGACGTGTCATGCAGACAGCAGAGAAGGTGGCCGAGCAGCCCAGCAAGGCTTGCTGGGCAGGCCATGATGTGAAACTAAGCGGCGCATTAATGTGCTCTTCCCTATCTGCAGAGTTAGGTATGAGAGAACTGTTTGCTATCTAATCAGTACATAATGACTGATTTGCCACTGTGGTAATTCCTCGATCTATAAAAGAAGGCCCATGGCAACCATAGAAAAGGTTCAGACCCTTGTACACTCATACGCACGTAGCTACTCTCACCCTGAGGCAACCCTGTCGGGCTAGAGCGCTGCGTTTCCACCACAATCCACCATCAATCCACCAAAGCAGGACTAGAGTTTTACACCTCGCGGCGGCCCGAACCTAGGTAAAATTTCCGGCGTGATCTCTGCCATGCTGCGAGACGCTCTCTCTGCTCTTTGTGCAACGTGCTTGTCCTCCTGCCGAACCACAAGGGGCTCCCAGCCCATAAGTGGCAGTGGTTTCCCATGACAACTAGCTACGATTTTTTGGTATATAGTATACTGACATGTGCAGCTCTTAACTTACTATACTATTAGAAGACGTGAAAAATCATTCAAAATATGTAAAGTACACATGAGAAACTAAACTGAGAAAGTATACCAAACCAGACATACTAAGAATGAGTTCAATCAAAATGAAGGCATGTAAAAATTTAAGCACCAGTAGAACAGATATACCAAACCAGACTATGATAGTCATGCATCAGGATTTATGGTTCTAGCAAAACATGAAATAGACAGGGATACACGCAGCAGGAGATGCGGCTTGAACTACGTCAGTATTTCCCCAAAGAGAAACGCATGATGCAGCACAACTACAGTAGGGATTTCCTTCAGTGCTCAGACCAAGGTTATCGAACCAGTAGGAGAACCACGCAACACCACGTAAAAAGGTCCTGTAAACAAAGAACAAATACTTGCAACCCGATGTAAGAGAGGGGTTGTCATTCCCTCACGGGTAAAAATATAGGTAAAATTGTAGTATATTTGGTAAATAGATCTTGGGGGAACGCAAGATAAAAAATAAATTAAAATTGCAGCAAGGTATTTTTGTATTTTTGGATTAACAGATCTAAAAATAAAAGCAAAGAAAAGTAGATCACGAAGGCACATATAATAAAGAAGAGACCCGGGGGCCGTAGATTTCACTAGTGGCTTCTCTCGAGAAAATATCAATGGTGGGTAAACAAATTACTGTTGGGCAATTGATAGAACTTCAAATAATCATGAAGATATCCAGGCAATGATCATTATATAGGCATCACGTCCAAGATTAGTAGACCGACTCCAGCCTGCATCTACTACTATTACTCCACACATCGACCGCTATCCAGCATGCATCTAGTGTATTAAGTTCCTAGAGAAATGGTGTAATGCAATAAGAACAATGACTTGATGTAGACAAGATCTATTTATGTAGAAATAGGCCCCATCTTGTTATCCTTAATAGCAACGATACATACGTGGCGGTTCCCGTTCTGTCATTGGGATCAAGCACCATAAGATCGAACCAATCACAAAGCACCTCTTCCCATGGCAAGAAAAATCAATCTAGTCGGCCTACCTAAACCAAAGATTCAAAGAAAAAAATACGAGGATATAAGTAATAATGCATATAAGAGATCAAAAAGACTCAAATAACTTTCATGTATAAAAACATAGATCTGCACATAAACTGAAAATTCATTGGATCCCAACAAACACACAACAAAAAGAGTTACATCAAATAGATCTCCAAGTGACCATTGTATTGAGAATCAAAACAGAGAGAGGAAGCCATCTAGATACTAACTACGGACCCGTAGGTCTACAATGAACTACTCATGCATCATCGAAGAGGCACCAATGAGGATGGTGAACCCCTCCGTGATGGTGTCTAGATTGGATATGGTGGTTCTGGAACTTGCAGCGGCTGGAAATGACTTTCATCGACTACCCTAGGGTTTATCGAATATTGGGGTATTTATAGAGCAAATAGGCGATGCGGGAGGCCACCGAGGTGGGCACAACCCACCTAGGCGCGCCCGGGGGCCCAGGCACGCCCTGGTGGGTTGTGCCCCCTGCAGGGCACCCCCAGGTGCTTCTCTAGCCCATCCGGTGTCTTCTGGTCCAAAAAAAATCCACGAAATGTTTTATTGGATTTGAACTCCATTTGATATTGAATTTCTGCGATGTAAAAAACAAGCAAAAAATAGCAATTGGCAATTGTCACTATGTCAATTGGTTAGTCCCAAAAAATGATATAAAATGATTGGAAAACATCTAAGAGTGGTAATATAATAGTATGGAACAATCAAAAATTATAAATACGTTGGAAATGTATCAGCATCCCCAAGATTAATTCAAGCTCGTCCTCAAGTAGGTAAATGATAAAAACATAATTTTTGATGTGGAATATTGCCTAACATGTTCATCACACATTATTTCTTTTGTAGCATGGACATTTGTACTTTTATATGATTTAAAGGAATAGTCTACTTTTGACATGAAGATTTCAATACTCAAGCATATCAACAAGCAACCATGTATTTCAAAATATCAACACTAAAGCAAGTTATCCCTAGCCCATTATGCTCAATCATTGATGCATTCATGAAACACACTCGCATATTAGCTACATCCAATGCTCAAGTACGATCATAGTGCCCCTTAGTTGGTGCTTCATAAGAGAAGATGGAGACTCTAGTGAAAGCAAAATTGCATAAAGTAAATAGAAAGGCCCTTCACGGAGGCAAGTAGGGATTTGTAGAGGTGACAGAGCTCAAAGCGAAATAGATAGAGATAAAACATTTTGGGTGGCATGCTTTTCCTGTCAACGAAAATGATTGAGTAGTTCCCAATACTTTCCAGGCTAGATATATCATAGGTGGCTCCCAAACAGAAAATAAAGTTTATTCCTTTTTCCACAATACTTTCACATTCAATGGCTAACCGAATCACGGGTGCCGACCATAGCAACACTTTCCATTTCGGGATTGGGCATTCCTAATACCTTTGTCGTACTCTCGTACACATCTAGCATGGAAATATATCAGCCACCCCCTAATGTTTCATGAGTGGTATGACCACACAAAAGAGAAATTTATTTTGAAAATTAGAGATGGCACATACAAATTTGCTTAGAACAGCAAAAGAATACCTCATATAGGTAGGTATAGTGGACTCATGTGGCAAAACTGGTTTAAAGGATTTTGGATGCAAAAGTAGTGATCATACTTAGTGCAAATGAAGGCTAGCAAAAGATTGAGAAGCATCCAACCAAGAAATGAAAAATCTCATAAGCGAGTATTAAGCATAACTAACACCGAATAATGCACCACAAGTAGGATGTAATTTCATTGCATAACTATTGACTTTCATGCTTGCATAGGGAATCACAAACCTTACCACCAATATTCTTACTAAATAATAATTCCTCATCAACATGACTCACATATCACTATCATCAAATCTCAAAACTATTACAAAGAATCAAGTTTATTTTGTCCAATGATCTTCTTGAAAGTTTTTATTATATCCTCCTTGGATATCTATCACCTTGGAACTAGTTTCATATGTTGCTTTTAATAAGGTCAAACAAATATAAATGATGAACATGAGAATCATATTTATTTCTCTCAAATTAATCTGAGTGAAGCATGAGAGAATTTCTTTAAAGATACCAAAGTGCACCGTGCTCAAAAGATATAAGTGAAGCACTAGAGCAATTCCAAGGCTCTAAAAATTTAAGTGAAGCATAGGAGCAAGCATAGCATAATTTGGCTCTCCAAAATTGGTGTGTCCAACAAGGATTCATGACTAAAAATAAAACATGCAAAGAATCATATCATACAAGACACTCCAAGAAAAACTCATAATATGTGATGAATAAAAATATAGCTTCAAATAAAATACCGATGGTTGTTAGAAGAAAGAGGGGATGCCACTCGGGGGCATCCCCAACATTAGTTGCTTGATACTTCTTGAATATTATCTTGGTGCGCCCCGGGCATTCCCAAGCTTAGCCTTTTGCTAATCCTTATTCCTTCATCCATCGCGATCTCATCCAAAACTTGAAAACTTCAATCACACAATACTCAACAAAACCTTCGTGAGATCCGTTAGTATAAGAAAGCAAATCACTACTATAAGTATCGTTGCAAAACCATTCATATTTTATTTTTGCAATATATCTGGTGTATTCCAACTTTTCTATGGCAAAAACTATTCAAAGGAAACCATAGAATCATCAAAAGAAGCACACAATGCAAAGAAAACAGAACCTGTCAAAGGCTTTGCTTGGCACAAACTCTAATTTAAACCACAAAACACATCTAAACAGACGCATAATTGGGTATTTTATTAAAAACAACAAGTAAACCAAAAAGCAAAAAGATACAAGTTGGGTTGCCTCGCAACGAGCGCTATCATTTTACGCCCCTAGGTAGGCATAAAACACAGTTAAGTCTAACATACTTCATATGCATAGGAATTTTATAAGCAAACAAATTATCAAGCGAACAAACATCTGACATATGAAAAGGAGAGGAATAAAACATTGAGGATCTCAACATAATGAGAGGTAATTTAATAACATGAAAATTTCTAAAACTGTATTTCCCTCTCTCATAATAATTACATGTAGGATCATACTCAAATTCAACAATATAGCAATCATATAAAATTTTCTCTTCATGATCCACATGCATAAAAGTCTTATAATATTCCAAGATAGTGGGATTAACATCAACTAAAGTCATGACCTCTCCAAACACACTTTTGTCAATAAAATTGTAAGATTGAGCACTCTCAAAATATGTGGGATTATTTGTACCTAAAGTAGATGCTCTTCTAAACCCACTTTTAATATTGTCGCAATCATATTCATCATGAAGTTTAAATAGATTTTCAAGATCATAAGAATCATTATCACCCCAATCATGATCATTGCAATAAGTAGCGGACATAACAAAACAAGCATCCCCAAGCTTGGGGTTTTGCATATCAGTAGAACAGTTGACATTAATAGAATTTATAACAACATCATTTCAATCATGCTTTTCATTCAAGGAATTATCATGAATCACTTTACAAATTTATTCGTTCAACACTTCATCACAATTTTCAGATTCATAAATCTCAAGAAAAACATCATTAAGATAATGTAGTGAACTCAATTAATTATTTATTGGTTCATCATAATTGGATCTGTTGAAAAGATTAGCAAGTGGATGAGGATCCATAGCAAGATATTTTTAGCAAGCAAATATGCAAGCAAATAGAAGACACATGTGATACGTCTCCAACGTATCTATAATTTTTGATTGCTCCATCCTATATTATCTACTGTTTTGGGCAATATTGGGCTTTATTATCCACTTTTATATTACTTTTGGGACTAACCTATTAACCGGAGGCCCAGCCCAGGTTTGCTGTTTTATGCCTATTTCAGTGTTTTGAAGAAAAGGAATATCAGACGGAGTCGAAACGGAACGAAATCAACTAGATAAGTTATTTTTGGAATGAAAGCAACCCGATGGACTTGGACCTCACGTCAAGGAAGGAAGGAGGAGCTCATGAGGGTAGGGGCGCGCCCACCCCCCTAGGGCGCGCCCCCTGCCTCGTGGGGCCCTCGTGGCTCCCCTGGCGTGCTTCTTCTGCCTATATAACTCCATATACCCTAAAACTTCCACAACGGAGATTAGATCGGGTGTTCCGCCGCCAGAAGCCTCCGTAGCCACCAAAAACCAATCTAGACCCGTTCCGGCACCCTGCCGGAGGGGGCAATCCTTCTCCGGTGGCCATCTTCATCATCCCGATGCTCTCCATGACGAGGAAGGAGTAGTTCTCCCTCGGGGCTGAGGGTATGTACTAGTAGCTATGTGTTTGATCTCTCTCTCTCGTGTTCTTGAGATGATACGATCTTGATGTATCGCGAGCTTTGCTATTATAGTTGGATCCTATGTTTCTCCTCCCCCTCTTCTCTCTTGTAATGAATTGAGTTTCACCTTTGAAGTAATCTTATCGGATTGAGTCTTTAAAGATTTGAGAACACTTGATGTATGTCTTGGTGATCAACTTGAGGGTTTCGTGACATTGGGAACCTATGCATAGGTGTTGGCACACGTTATCGTCGTGATTCTCCGGTAGAAACTTTGGGGCACTCTTTGAGGTCCTTTGTGTTGGTTGAATAGATGAATCTGAGATTGTGTTATGCATATCGTATAATCATACCCACGGATACTTGAGGTGACATTGGAGTATCTAGGTGACATTAGGGTTTTGGTTGATGTGTGTCTTAAGGTGTTATTCTAGTGTGAACTCTAGGGCTGTTTGTGACACTTATAGGAATAGCCCAACGGATTGATTGGAAAGAATAACTTTGAGGTGGTTTCGTACCCTACCATAATCTCTTCGTTCGTTCTCCGGTATTAGTGACTTTGGAGTGACTCTTTGTTGCATGTTGAGGGATAGTTATGTGATCCAAATATGTTAGTATTGTTGAGAGGATTTACACTAGTGAAAGTATGAACCCTAGGCCTTATTTCCACACATTGCAATACCGTTTACGCTCACTTTTATCATTCGTTACCTTGCTGTCTTTATTATTTCAGATTACAAAAACTATTATCTACCATCCATATACCACTTGTTTCACCATCTCTTCACCAAACTAGTGCACCTATACAATTTACCATTGTATTGGGTGTGTTGGGGACACAAGAGACTCTTTGTTATTTGGTTGTAGGGTTGTTGGAGAGAGACCATCTTCATCCTACGCCTCCTATGGATTGATAAACCTTAGGTCATCCACTTGAGGGAAATTTGCTACTGTCCTACAAACCTCTGCACTTGGAGGCCCAACAATGTCTACAAGAAGAAGGTTGTGTAGTAGACATCAACATGGCATACAAGCAAAGAAGAAATCTACCGAGATAAAGGCGAACAAAAAAGAGGGCGAATAAAACTGCAAATTTTCTGAAGTGGGGGAGATGAAAACGAGAGGCAAATGGCAAATAATGTAATTTGCAAGGAGATTAGATTTGTTATTAGGAACCTGGTACATGTAGATGATGTCTCCCTAGGAATGTCGCCATAAATTCCTTTTGATGTGGCTTGAACTACGTTATTATTTCCCCAAAGAGGAAGGGATGATGCTGCACATCTACGGTAGGTATTTCCTTCAGTGATGATATCAAAGTTATCGAACCAGTAGGAGAACCACGCAACACCACGTAAATAGCTCTTGCACACAAAGAACAAATACTTGCAAACCAACGTAAGAGAGGGGTTGACAATCCCTCACAGGTAAAAAGATAGGTAAAATTATTGTAGATTGGATAAATAGATCTCGCGGGAACGCGAGATAAAAATAAAAAATAAATATTGCAGCAAGGTATTTTTGTATCTTTGGATTAATAAATCTGAAAATAAAAGCAAAGAAAAATAGATAGCGAAGGCAAATATAAGAAATAGGAGACCCAGGGGCCATAGTTTCACTAGTGGCTTCTCTCGAGGAAATAGCAATGGTGGGTAAGAAAATTACTGTTGGGCAATTGATAGAACTTCAAATAATCATGACGATATCCAGGCAATGATCATTATATAGGCATCATGTCGAAGATTAGTAGACCTACTCCCG
Organism: Triticum urartu; assembly: GCF_003073215.2. NCBI lineage: Eukaryota > Viridiplantae > Streptophyta > Magnoliopsida > Poales > Poaceae > Triticum > Triticum urartu. The sequence continues at coordinate 205,450,255 of NC_053025.1, read as the reverse complement.
CCTGCATCTACTACTATTACTCCACACATAGACCACTATCCAACATGCATCTAGTGTATTAAGTTCATGCAGAAACAGAGTAATGTAGACAAGATCTATTTATGTAGAAATAGACCACATCTTGTTATCCTTAATAGCGACGATCCATACGAGTCGGTTCCGCTTCTGTCACTGGGATCAAGCACCGTAAGATCGAACCCATCACAAAGCAGCTCTTCCCATGGCAGGAAAAAATGATCTAGTCGGCCTAACTAAACAAAAGATTCGAAGAAGAAATACGAGGCTATGAGTAATCATGCATATAAGAGAACAAAAACACTCAAGTAATTTTCATGGATAAAAACATATATATGATCATAAACTGAAAGTTCATCGGATCCCAACAAACACACCGCAAAAAGAGTTACATCAAATAAATCTCCAAGAGATCATTGTATTGAGAATCAAAAGAGAGAGAGAGGAAGACATTTAGCTACTAACTATGGACCTGTAGGTCTACAATGAGCTACTCACGCATCATTGGAGAGGTACCAATGAGAATGATGAACACCTCCGTGATGGTATCTAGATTGGATCTGCTGGTTCTAGAACTTGCGGTAGCTGGAATTGATTTTCGTCGAGTCCCTTAGGGTTTCTGGAATATTTGGGGTATTTATTGAGCAAAGAGGCAGTGCGTGAGGCCACCGAAGTGGGCACAACCCACCTGGGTGCGCTTGGGGCCCAAACGCACCCTGGTGGGTTGTGCCCCCTTGGGGCATCCCCAGGTGCCTCTCTGGCCCATCTGGTGTCTTCTGGTCCAAAAACAATCCACAAAAAGTTTTGCTGCATTTGGACTCCATTTGTTATTGATTTTCTGCGATGTAAAAAACAAGCAAAAAATAGCAACTGGCACTTGGCACTGTGCCAATAGGTTAGTCCCAAAAAATGATATAAAATGATTGTAAAACATCCAAGAATGGTTATATAACAGCATGGAACGTTAAAAAATGATAGATATGTTGGAGACGTATCAGCAGACATAAGGTCAGCTTAATATTAAGGGCTTTCCCTTCAATTACAAACAATTATGTGTAGAAGGAAAGTCTATTCAAGTAGTGAGATGCGCAATAGCTGGCAGTAACCAGCCAATTGAATTAGTATCATACAAAATTAAACGTACAACCACGATACTTGAGTGCACACGCCAAAGCAGAATCCTATTAAACATCCAACTTTTCTACACTATGGAATTTTCACGCAGTTATACATCTCCAACGTTTCTATAATTTATGAACTATTCATGCCATGATTACAACAACTTTATATGGTTTTGGTATGATTTGATTAGAACTAACCCGGACTAATGTTGTTTTCAGTAGAACTACTGTGGTGTCATTTTTTGTGCAGAAATAAAAGTTCTTGGAATGGGCTGAAAATTTACGGTGATTTTTTATGGACCAAAAGAGACCCCCAAAGCACTGGAGCTGGGCCAGGAAGTGATCGAGTAGGACACAAGCCTAGGGGCGCACCCAACCCCCCTGGGAGGGTGCTCTGGCTTGTGGCCCCTCGGGCACCCCCCTGACTTGTTTCCGACACCAAAAATTCCTATAAATATAGAAATTTCTAGAAAGAAACCTAGATCGTAAGTTCCGCCGCCGTAAGCCTCAGTAGCCACGAAAAACCTCTCAAGACCATGTTTCGGCACCCTGCCGGAGGGGGAAATCATCATCGGAGGCCATCTTTATTGTCGGCGTCCTGGGAACGGAGGTACCCAGAGTTGCCTGCCTGCGGCCCACAATGTGGCTCCGTCAATGGCCTGGTATGGACCAACTTCAGGAACGACAGCTGAAGACCCTTGCGAGGCATACGACACCAAGACCTCCTTGGGGGGCAGGCTCGCTAGGCTGGCTCCCGAGGAGTGAAGATATCAAGGCAAGATGCACCTTGCGAGGTTCATATGACATGAGCCATGATGACCTAGGCCAGGCGGGCTCTAGCGGGCGTAGTGTACCGGTTTGCTCTTTGGTGCCAAGAAGGCAATCACAGGTGTGGGATCCCGAGGAATCAAGCAAAGGTTTCCATATCGATGTAACAAGACCAAGACCGCGAGTACGGCAGGACGGAGGTCATCGCGGAGCCCACCACAGCGTCACCACCAGAGCCTTCGCGGGCAAAGACCACTTTTGTCAGGACAGCTTGTACTAGTTGTCTCCCTTCAAATTTGTCCGTTGTGGGATCCCTTCCTGCCTTGCATTTGGGAAGAGGACCAAGGCCACTATAAATAGGACCTAGCAGCCACCATAGGAAGGGTGATCATTCAGATCATCCTCTCGTCCACCAGATCATCGAGCTCAAGAATACCTCACCTCCTGAGGTTGTTCCATCACTATACTAGTTCATCCTCAGCCCCTCGAGGAAATCCACCACAAAGCTGGAGTAGGGTATTACACTGAAAGGTGGCCCGAACTAGGATAAACTGCTGTGTCTCTTGTCCCTTGGGTTCATCGAGCTAGGTCGTGGAATCATCAAGCAGGCAGACTGAGAGGGGAGAGTTCTTCACACGCACCCCAGTGTTCAAACCTCTCAAGGGTCTGCGGAACCCCAAATCCAACATTTGGCGCACCAGGTAGGGGGCGCGTCGGAGCTGCTCTCCTTCCAGTTGGCCCGCCATCATCACGCAGCTCCGATGGCCGATGATCTGAGGGCTCATGCCGAGCACTTGGCAGCTTAGCCCGTCCGGGCGACACCGTCCACCCAGGAAGACCTCCGCTCAGAGCTCCACGCAGCCTGCACACCGCCCAACACCGCCGGACACGGATGGCGTGGGACAGCGCCATCCGTCCTCGCTCCACGGCGTACGCGCGCCGCTGCGCTATCTTCGGGCTACGCCACGGTGATGGCACCACACACTCAACGGGAGCTGTGATCATCGTGGCACGAGAGCTACTGCGCTGCAGGTTGGCAGAGGGCGGATGCGATACCCTGCTGGAGCGGGTCACCAAACTACTCGACTTTGCCTGCAGGGGCACGACATCCTTCTGCTCCATGTCCACGCCTAAGGTAGTGGCAGAAGTGCACGCCGGGCTCCGACGCGCCCGTGCGACCCCGGGAGCACCCGAGGGATTCAAGAACAACAACACGGCCCTCGACACTGTTCGTCCTACCGCGACAGCTCCTCCTGCAGCCGGGCTAAGCTGTGGCGGCCCCCTGCCAGGCCGGGTTGGGATATGACCCCGAAGCCACCAGAGCTAGGTGCAGGTCCTGGTGGTACAGGGTGTGGGGCACCAAGGCGAAGGCTCCAGCGCAACAGCCCTAGATGCCTACGTGCCCCGCATGATGGACCTGGAGAACACTCCTGAGGAAAACCCCAGCTCATTCACCGAGCCGAGCTGGGCTGAGGGTATGCTGGAGGTCGGGGCTTTCCACGAGCCACCCGGAAGCTCTGCCGAACCCTTCAACGACAACGACCACGTGGTATGGAAGATACCCCTGGGGCATGATTAGGCAGGTGAACCAGGCCACGGCAGTGGCCGGAGACCTTAGTGCAGTGTCCCATCTCCCGGCAGGACCATCGCACTGGGGGCTGCATAAGCGCTGCCCGGAAGGAGTGCCTTCCACGTGCCGCAAGGAGCAAGGCAACACACGGAGGTACGTCCTCTACCGGGGGAGGCGCTGGTGATCCGTCCCCCCGGCAGAGGGCCCATGGTCACCGAGGGCGCCACCAGTGTCCCCCTTGCTCCTTGGTCTCGTCCTGGTTTCTGGACGCCCCAACGGTGGTCGGGGGAGGCGCAGGGCGGCGCCACTACTAGGGAAAACCATATACAAAGAATCTTAGCAGTAGCGCGGTACAGAAACAGGCGCTACTGCTAATTATCAGTAGCGCGGGAGCAAAACAGGCGCTACCGCTACCCTCTTAGCAGTGGAACCACACTGCTTGTAAAATCGACCGACAGTTCCCGCCACCCTAGGTTTAGAAGTAGCACGCTCGAGGTAACCACGATACTGATAAAGTAATAGTAGTAGCGTGTTTTTTGGGTGAATCTACCAATAATTTTGAAACTGGCCACATGGAGGGCCCCTCTTAGTAGTAGCGCGTGTGCCAGAAGCACGCTGCTTCTATTACTTTAGTACTAGCATGGTTTATCAGCCGCGCTACTACTAAGCCACAACATATACCACCATTTTCCCTCCCCCCCCCCCCCCCCCCCCCCCCCCCCCCCCCCCCCCCCCCTCCCCACCTCCCACCTCCTCTCTCCTTCACTTTGCTTCTTCCTCACTACTTCTCCCCCCCATTACTCTCCTTCTTATAACTACCTTTCTCTCTCTTTATTACCCCTAGCTAACTACACCACCTCCATTAATGCATCTCCTTTCTCTTTTTCCTTCCCCCTCCAATAGTTGAAGTTGTCTCCTCCCAAATTAGCTAGCTAGGTAGATGTAGTATTTAGTGATGTGACCTATGTACCCCCTAACTAGATCTAGCTTTGTCAAGAAGAGCTTTGTCCACTTTTGATCTCCCTACTACATCATCATCTCCACCGTGTGCTCGATCTTGAGATAGGTGATTAAAAATCCATGCTTTTGCAAGAATGGAAATATGTGTATGTGTGTGCGATGTGATAATCGGGCGATATGATGGAAATTGTGTGTGTGGCATGAGTTGATGCTGAATTGTGCTTGTGAGTTGCCTATGTTTTGCCGAAATGTCGAATTATTTCCATTTCGATTAATTTCGAGCAAACTCTAGATCTATATGTCCTATTTTTAGGGAAGGTCATGCCGAATTTTTGTATGACTTTTATGCATGCATGCATTTTTATAATCAATTTGTTTATTATTACCGTGCAGGCGTTCATGATGGTTAGTGAAACGATGGTGGACAGGTGGTTTTGGTCGGCGGTGCAGGACATGAAAGAAAATTACCTGACAGAGGTTTTATGTCCGTGTCGAAGAAGCAAAGGAATAGTTTGGCTCGCCCCTATGACGATGGTCGTGTCGAAGCGCACCTGCGCATGACTAGTTTCATGGATGGCTATAAGCGGTGGATAATTGAAGAAGATGATGATGATGATGGTGAGGGCGCCGACGGGGCAGGCAATGATGACACGGGCCAAGACAAAGAGATGGTCGATAATGGCGACGGGGAAGAGGCTAGACATGGCGGCGGAGAAGGGGCCGGACATGGCGGAGGAGAAGGGGCTGGACATGGCGGCGGAGAAGGGGCCGGACATGGCGGTGGAGAGAACATGGACTCCACACCGCAGAGTTTGTCGGTACTAAGTTCAATTGTGCGGGACCCTCATGTTCAAGCACTGCTTCGGAAGGAGATGAGTACCGAGAGAGCTACTTCTAGAGAGGAGGCTAAGCTACAGCAACTAGTGGTAGACTAGAACACTCCATTGTAAGATGGTTGCAATCCCGAGGTGACCCACTTGAGTTTCCCGCTCCAACTCCTGAAGACGAAGGTTAAAAACAAATGGACCGACACTAGACTCGATGAGCATCTCAAGTACCTAAAATATGTTCTTCCCGCGGGGAATCTATGTCCTACTAGTGTGGATGAGGCCGAGAAGATCATGTGCCCTCTTGATCTGCCGCACGTTAGATACCATGCATGCATCAATGATTACATAATTTATCGGAAGGAGCATGTGGAAAAAACAAGCTATCTGGTGTGCAATGCTTCTCGATACAAGAAGGCCGGGAAGAAATGTCCCCACAAAGTTGTATGGTACTTACCAATCACTCCCCATCTCTAGCGGTATTTCATAGATCCCAAGGAAGCAAAGCTCATGCACTGGCACGCGGAGAGGAAGAAGCCCGACGATGGAGGTGATCCAAAGCTCAGACTCGTCAAGGATGGAAGCCAGTAGAGAGCATTGAACAGCTTCTATCGGTATCTGGAATGTGATGCAAGGAACATTATGCTTGACGCGTGTACCGATGGCATGAATCCATTTGGCAACCAGAACACCGACCATAGTACATGGCCCATGTTTGTATGGATGTACAACCTCCCCCTAGTTGTGCATGAGCATGCTCATTCAAGGGCCGAAACAACTAGGAAATAATATTATCTGTATCTGGGGATACTTCAAGAGGAGTTAGATACGTTATGGAAAACACTGGCCAAGACATGGGATTCCAGCAAAGGCGAGTATTTCGACATGAGAGCCGCGCTGATCACGACGGTGCACAACTATCTCGGTTACAAATATGTCGCATGCCAGGTGTGCCATGGATAATGCGGATGCACGCAGTGCATGGATGATACGACGTCTTAGCAGCTAACATCAAGGAAAGATGGCCGGTCTGCGAAAATCATGTACATGGGGCATCGAAGATGGCTCGATCAGGACGACCCGTGGAGAAACTGTGGAGATCTATTCAATGGTCACGCTGAACATCGAGGACCTCCACGTAAGCGGAGCGGCACCGTAATCGTCGAGCTGTCGAAAAACTGGGAACAGTGCCCCATGCTGGGAATGACAATGAAAAAGGACTTGGAGTACTGGCACAAACTCGACACACCTCATTGCCTTGATCAAATGCATATATGTAAGAATGTCCTTGAGAGCTTTCTCGTGACACTGATGAACATGCCGGATAAGACCAAGGATGGGCCGAAGGAAAGAAAAGACATGCAAGATTTGAACATCAAGGAAGATCTACACATGCCGCCCCATAAAAACTTAGATGCGACAGAGATGGAGATATAGGCGCGGGAGAAGAAGGGCAAGAAAGTAAAGGAAGAGGATTATTTCTCCACTTCTTGCTTCACCTTAAGTTAGGCTGAGATCGATCAATTCTTTAAGTGCCTTACCGGAGTCAAAGTCAGTTATGATTACTGTGGCAAGATAAGTAGATATCTAGACACAAACAAGAAAAGGATTAGCGGGATGAATTCCCATGAACTGTCATGCGATGATGACACAGATACTACCTGTTGCCCGTAGAGGGATAATGGACAAGCATGTCCGCGACACGCTTATTGGTCTCTGCAACTTTTTCGACGTCATCTCTCGAAAGTCGATCAGTGTGAAGTAACTCCGAAGGCTACATGAATATATCATTGTGATACTAAATGAGCTTGAGATGTACTTCCCACCCACATTCTTTGACGTTATGGTGCATATGTGTGTACATATTGTGGACGACATAATAGACCTGGGGCCTTCATTCCTGCACAACATGATGCTGCTTGAGAGGATGAATGGGATCATCAAAGGATTCGTTCGTAACATGTCCCGTCCGGATGGAAGAATCGTCCAGGGCTACCTGACAAAAGAGTGCATCTCTTTCTGCGAGAATTTTCTATATGGCGCAGACCAGCGGCCTGGTGTTGGTGTTGGTTTTCCCGTTAACAAGCACTATGGGAGGCTTGAAGGAGAAGGTCACTCCAATGGTCATAGGGAAATGCACGTGGCATACTCAGATCGATGCAACGACTTTGTGAGAGTAAACATGGTAGTGCTACAACACTTAGACAAGGTAGATCCTTTCGTGGCACTGGACAAAGAAATTATCGCAAAGAAGCATCGTGACCGGGGGGTATGCAGGACAGACGCCGAAGTTACTAGAGAGCACAACTCCACTTTCCTGCTCGTATATGCCTTAGCACATGGCCCCTCACCCAACCTTAATACCTATCAGGCATACGATATCAACGGATACATGTTCTACATGGAGGCCAAAGATATGGACAGTGATGACCAGAACTCAGGGGTGACGATGGAATGCATGACGGGCAGCGACAATGGCGCAACTGAGAGATTTTACGGAAGGGTCGAGGAGATATGGGAGCTTGACTACTCTGGACAGCACCACGAGACGAAGTCCCGTGTCAGATGGGCTAAGAATGTTGAAAGAGAAAACCGGTATTTCACTACCATGACTATACCCAACGCCAAGAGCTCTACCGTGAATGCTATCACAAAAAACGAGCCATGGGTACACTCTAAGCACGTGACACAATGATTCTTCATAACTGACTCGTGCAATCCCAGCCATGTTGTCATGAGGAGAGGCAAAAGGATCATAATTGGAATGGATGTAGTCACCAACGCGGAAGACTACGACCAGTACGACAACACAATGAGGAAAGAGGACGATGACGATGAAGTATACGTCAAAAGAAGAATCAATACTACATTACCTAAGAAACATCGTACTCCATGGAAAAGGAAAAGTCAAAATAAGGGGCTCAATTATTCTTCAACGAACAAGAAGGGAAAGAAGCTCACTCAAAAACAAAAATGACAAAGCTGAGGAACCGTATGTTATTGGTCAAATGATGTAACATATATGTTCCTATTTTGTGTTCACACTTAGCCATTATCCATTGGTCAAATGATATAATATATATGTTCCTATTTTGTACACATACTTAATCATCAAATGAGGCATTATATATTGCCTTAGTTATATACATTGTAGCACCTTCCCTTTGTTCACTGCTCTCGAAAAAAGGAAAAGAAAAGTGAGAGAAAATAAAGGAAAAGAATATAGAAGAAACAAATAGGAAAACTGCTATAGGTACTGGTTATAGCAGTAGCGCTTTTTTGAAAAAGAGCTACAACTATTCAAGGTAGCAGTAGTGATTTCCATATAAAACCGCTATAGCTACCTGTAATAGCAGTAGCGTTGTCTGCATAAAAGTGCTATAGCTAACTTAGGTATAGCACATTTGTTCTAAACAGGTTACTGCTACGTCCACTTAACCCCCAAAATCCTCACTCTGTCTTCTTCTTCCATCCTCTTTTCCCCCTAAATCCCCACTCTCTCTTCCCCCGTCGCACCGCCGGAGCCCTACCCTCGCCGCACCCTTGCTCTCGCCCCCGACCCCGCCGCTCGCCTCGACCCCGGCCCCGACCCCGGCTCCGGCTCCGACCCCGGCGCTCGCCCCTGTCCCGGCGGTCGCCCTAGTCCCGGCGCTCGCCCCGAGCATGGCACCGACCCCTATGCGCCACGCCTCCCTCCTCTGCTTCCTCCCGTGCCAACCTCAGCCTTCCTCCTCGCCCATGCACCCCAGTAAGCCCCCCACCGCTCCTCCTCCCTCTACTAGCTAGAGCTCTTTGGTTAATTTACTTAGGTTTTAGTTAGGGCAGTAAGTTAATTAGGTTATCTATTTAGTTATGAATTTAGCAAGGTTTTTATGAACCATAGGTTTCAAAATAGGACAGAAATTTAGGGTTAAGCAATTGTAGTTCAAAGAAAACACAGAATTGATTATATAGGTTTCTTGCATTTTTTTAGTTTAAGTAATTGGTGCTATTTAAATTTTATAGTGCTAGTTAGTTAATTAGAATTAGTATTAAAAACAGAATTAGTTTAAGCAATTGTCCAAATCAACAGCCCTTGTTAAAGCAAATTTAGGAAGGCTGAATTTACTATCAAATATTGTGAAGAAAAATGACTTCTTGCATTTTTCTTCAAGTTCTATATTTTCTTCCTTTTATATGCAAATTTGAAGTGGACATGTGATGTTTTGGACATGTCATATTTGGAATTTGGACATGTCATCTTCACATGCGATGTTTTGGACATGTCATATTTGGAAAATGATGATTATGTGTAGGGTAAATGATCCAAGTGGCCTATGTTACGCCGAATGTTGATTCATTTTCATTCCGGTGGAATTCAGGAGCTCGATATGTCCATTTTTTTAGCAAAGGTCATGCCGAAATTTGCTGTGAATTTTGGCATGGCTTGTGCTAGATAGTAGACATATAAAGTACAGGGAGTTGCTGGGAAATGGCATTCCAGCAAACACAGATCTTTTTTATGTCATTTCCCATTTTTTCATAGTTTTAGAATTAAACGAGGAGACTTAATCATAGGAAACATGTGGGACAACAAAGAAACCAGGCCTTCTGAGCAAGATGCAGACGAGATGGATTATGAGGGTGAACAAGAGTACCTTGACTTTTTGTCTGCTAAGCACACTCAAGGTTTGTGGGCCGGCCTCGATTTCGCCTCCTGGAAAGGGAGGGTGAAATGAGCTATCGAGGCTGAGGCCTGTCCAAGATTCTGGAGGAAAATCCGACACTTACAGAAGAGGACTTCGTAAAGTTCAAGGACACTTGTGATACCAAGGGAGCGAAGGCTAAGGCTGCGAAATTCAAGAGCCTTCAGCAAAGGAACATGGGGAAGCATCGCCTCTAAAGCCGTGGCTACCTCGGTGAAAGGCCCATCTTGATAAGGAGGACACAAAACATGAAGCCGCGGGTCTCCTAGACCCCTTCACGAAATTCACCAACCCCTTGGAGCGTGACTTCATCAGGGCCCGCTACAAGTGGGACAAGGAAAAGAAAGTTTTTTACACGGACCAGATTACTAGGAGATTGATTAGACTACTGGTAATTATTCTTTTACCACATTGCATTTAGCTCCAGATCAAGTCGACTACACATTCATAAACGGTTCATGTTCCTTTTGCAGGAGAAGCAACAACAGCTTGCAGTCAAAAACCCTACTTCTTTGATGACGCCCAAGTGGGACACCCCTCTCAACCGGGCCTTGAACGAACTTAAGGGACTCCCTTTGGGCCGCGGCCGCAATATGTACGTGTGCACGGCGCCGGAGACGGCGCCATGTGCAAGCTGTTTTACAATGAGGGCCCGGAGGCCAAGAAGCAGAAGAAGAAGTTTAGTTAGGTTGACATCGACGAGAAGGTGAAGCTTGTGTTGGAGAAAAAAGCAACTAAGGACTTGAACAACCGAGGAGAAAAATGAGTTGCTACAGCAGGCAGTCAATGCAGCTGTAACTGCCTGTAGAAATGATTTTGCTACTAACTTGGTCCCGGCTATCATCAACTGGATAAAGGAAAATCCAAACAAGACGGTACATGATTTCCCGTTGCCCAGTTTCTTCCCGAGCAACTCCGTGAACAACAACACCACCGCACCATCACTTTCTCACGCAACCGAGCATCCTCTCGCACCTGCACCTGCACCCGCACCCACTCATAGCAGCCCGCCCTTAGTCTCTGGCGTGCTAGGCGGGCCTTCGTCATTGGCTGATCTCGACGCCCTCATGGTAATTACATGTCGCATGAACATATATAACTAGAATATTCCATTTCCATTGCCTTTCCGATGTTTTACACCGCAGACATGTGTTTGCATGCCGACGAAACCCATGCATCGTACTCTACTTGATCAAACGCCAGAAGGTGGACGCGGGAAACGGGGTGATAATGAAGCCCATGGATCTCACATTCCACAGCCAGCCGATGCCCGCTCGGCACTTCTGGGTTACCTTGTCGAGTGTGACATCGGGGCATGACGATTTGCCTCCTCCATTACGCCTAGGGGGAGAGGACAACAAGATCCCGCCGTGGATTGGAAGTTGCAAGGGTTGGGTGTTGCTATGGCCAAAAAATCTTCTTCGTATGGATCCGGCCAAGACCACACCAATAACCATACATCAACAAGCATGTATGGAGACCACCACCCCGCCTACACAATTAACAGCTGTTGTAGTGCGGGGTGAGAGCGGCGGACGACGTGATGAAGGGGGTCCAATAGTACTGGCTGATGTAATCAGTCCCGTAGAACAGAGAATGGATGATGAGACGGAGGAGATGGAGGACCCAATGGGTTTCCTCAATACAAACGCCTACGACGTTGACTTAGATATGATGAGTCAACCATATGGATGAGGATATCAACATGCTAATGAGGATATGGATGATCTGCCCAGGCATGAACGTCATAGCAGGGATAGCAAGAAGTCTCTCTTCATGAAATCCTCACACGACACGCCTGAAGATGCCGCCTCAACAAGGGCTCAACTAGCCAGGGGTTGTACAGTGCTTAGCCCGGCAACACTGGGGCAGGGGTTAAGCAAGGGTCTGGAAGGCGTGCCCAAGAAAAAGGAGAGGAAGTGACTGGGGAAGATAGCTGTCTCCAAACAAGCCAGAGCACATAGCAGCTAGACAGTGGATTTTGAAGAGCGTGTACCCGTGAAAGGTGAGGCCATGTTCCATGTCACGGGCGAGCCGATGCTACCGCAGAAACTGCTGGAGGCACTATCAGCGTATCTCAGGAGACTACACAACCATATGCCGTCGACTGAGAAAATCCTACTGGCCTCGAAGGGTCTAGGTTATCCGACATACGCAACTTATTTGCCCGAGGAGAAGTGCTACGTCGACACACGGCCAGTGGAGGTGTTCTTCCTGCGGTTTGACCATATCTTCGAGATGTTTCTGACAAGGCTGCTCGATTTTACAATCTTCCGCCTTTTTGCACTACATATGAGCTCCGTCATGAAGATGTCTCGCAAATCTATGTGGCAGATCTGTACTACATGCACGAGTCCTTCTTGAGTCTCAACGACTTTGAGTGTGAAACTGCTAGGGAGTACCTCCAAAACTTCATGGTACAGAATAAGGACCAGGAAATTGTCCTCCTGCCATATCATCCAAGGGAAGTCAATTTCGGACAACCCTTTTGTACATTTCAATCATTCCTTCTCGCTCATATGGAGAATAATTTGAGGTGTCTTTTTCCCCGCAGCGACGGGCGCACCGTCCTTATCGTTCTTTACCCGCGAGTATCCCACGCCGTGGATTTTGACCCTACCAGAGACTACGAGAACAAGGACTACACCCACATAATGAATATTCTAGATGATGCTCTCCAACGCTTCAGCATTAGGGGTGGCCACCTGCAGATCAGGAAACAAAGGAACAAGAACTTGGGTTTCTCGCATAAAACTAACTTCTGTTGCATCCATGTCCCAAAACCAAGCAAGAAAGATGGATTCTACCTCCTCCATCTCATGATTGAGTTCAGCACGGATCACCAAAAGCTTCGCATGATAGCCAGAAACAATGATCATATCCGCAAGTGGGTAGAATCTCATGGAGAAGCGGATTATAAACTTAGAGATGACTTCTTTTGCATCCAAACGGACATTGCGACGATCATCATGCAAGAAGTCGTCGATGATAAGGGGATGTTCCACCATGTCCCAATATCACGAGATGATGTCCGAACTCGCATAGGCATGCAATGTCGTGACCTCACACCATTATAGAAGCTAGGGTCCATCCTTGATGATATGGAAGGATGGAACTTCTAGTGATTTACGAAGCCAATGATGATTATATATGTCGGTTGAACTCGTATAGTTTCTGTAGCGATGAAACTTTGTGATGTCTATTGTCCCTGCCGAACATGCGTAATGCTACTTTGTTAGTGTGGGTATGATGACCTGCATACCTCTAGTTAATTAGTTTGCATACTATATGTTGCATCTAGTTGCTAACCCTTTCTTTTTCGGGTTTCTTTAGTATATTTTGTTGCATATGATCATAAATTCTCTTGATGAAGATGTATCTCTAACAGGTACCTGGATTCTTGATGGTGAAGAAGGAGTGCTATGTCATGTACAAAGGGAAGGTTTCAGGAGTGTACGACGAGTGGCCTAAGTGTCAGGCAATAGTGGAGGGGGTCTCAGGCGCCAGCCATAATGGCTTCAAAAGCAGACAAGAAACAGAAGCTAGTTACTTGAGGTTCATGCTAGTGCGAGAGAGTCATGACCGCCGCCTCTTGTACTACATAGTTCTGCTATCACTCATAGTGATAGCACTTCTCGCATATATCATTGTTTAGATGGATGACGATGTAGCTGCAAGTATTCGATACTTGCATATATCGCTATTTTCGAGATGATGACGAGAGACCACTTTGTGTTGGATGATGATTATGATGATGACATGATTTGATGACTATTTGTATGTATATGCTATGATTACATTTGTATGTGTATGATATGCTAGAGATTATTGTAGCAAAAACTAATAAAAATTGCATGGGGTATGGCTTTGGCAGCATCGAGCTCGTAGCAGTAGAGCTCTTTGTTAAAGGGCACTGCAGCTATTAGCAGCGGTGTGTGTTGCGTACAGATGCTGCTGTTATACCTAGATAGCAGCAGGGCTGGTTGAACCATGCTACTAATAAGCATTAGCTGTAGAACCGTATCGGTAGCACGCCCCGGAGTCTCGGGAGTGCCGCCCCTCAGCCTCGGGTGCTCCCGCCCACGTCCAAGTGGAAGAACCATGCTCTGCACTGGCCGTCGACACTGTCCCACAATAACTATGTTCATATCCAGCGAAAGCTCTTAGCTCCGCACTGGTGAGAAGACAAGAAGACTGGCTAGGTGCCGGATGCGGCTGTTTGCTTTCGCCCCTTTCTCTATAACTCGACTCACCGCTTGTTCGGACTGAGATTTGAAGTTCTTTTGTGTTATCTAAAAACGGGGGGAGTTTTCTCTAGTTTGTGCCAACTTCTTGCGTTCTAGTTGTGCGCTTTATTTTTGAGTCTCATGCCTTCGGCCCCTGCCTTGTTTGTGCCCCGCGAGCGTGGGGAGGGGGGGTGGTCGGCAGCCTGCGCCAAGCGCATCCTGACAACCCGGATAGGACCCCCTCAGGGCCAAGAGTGCACCCACCGCAAGATTTCGGCGTGCGCATCCTGCCATGGTCCAACGTACGCTCGTCGCGAAGCCCTCTCGGACGGATCCGCTGGCGTTTCAGGAGGCCCAGAGTCTTGTGAGCCTCTCAGGGCTCGCCTCAGGAGGAAGGTCTGACCAGGACGCCGAGGCGCGCCCAAGACCAGCAGAGCCAAGGTAAGGTACGACAACTGCCGAGCTCGGGAGCCCCGCGGGCTCGTGATGTGCATCTCAAGCCTTGTCCAGAAAAAGCGTGCCATTGCTCCATACACTCTGTTTCATACATAATAAGGGGGCCCCTTCAAAATGTTTTCACACCCCATGGGGCAGCACCCGGAGGTTTCCCTTTTTACACAGGTTAAGGCAAAGAGAGAGCGGGGTTAGTCGGAAGCGTTGTCTCCTTCTCTGACCTTGCTGTGTTTGTCCCCGCCATCAGAGTTGTCGCTAGCATTGCCTGCATCATCATCATCTGCGCTGCCTTCTCCGACTACCACCACGACCGCGTCATCTTCAGGCACAAACTCCGTGACCAGGGCGTCCACATGGTCGTCCACCTAGTCCGACAATTTGTCCTTGTTAACCCTGGGCATGGGGGCTATGGTAGCATCAAAATCAAAATAGGGGTGGAGGTTCTGAAGGTGACTAAAGACGCGCGAGAATGCGCGGCCGAGATGGCCACAACTGTAACACCCTCGATGCGACTATAGCTCCCACGTGCCGAGGCACGACTTAGAGACATAATCGCATTGAAGGCATATGTCGCAAGTAAGGTAATCTTTACAACATCCCATGTAATATAATAATAAAGGGGAGATAACATAGTTGGCTTACACTCGCCACATCAATCAAGGTACATAAATAACATTACATCATCCAAACACTCATGGCCCGACTACGGCGCCAAAATAAAAGATAACCCAACATGCGACACGGTCCCGATCACCCCCAACTGGGCACCACTACTGATCATCAGGAAAGGAAACACAGTAACGTTGAGAGTCCTCGTCGAACTCCCACTTGATCTCGAGCGCGTCACCTGGAGCGGAATCATTAGGCCCTGCATCTGGTGTAATAGTAATCTGTGAGCCACGGGGACTCAGCAATCTCGCACCCTCGCGATCAAGACTATTTAAGCTTATAGGTAAGGCAAGGCAAATATAAGTGGAGCTGCAGCAAGCGACTCGCATATATGGTGGCTATCCTGTTCGCAAAAGAGAGCGAGAAGAGAAGGCAAGGCGCGAGCGAGAAACTAGAGAGCAACCTGCGCAAGCATTACTCCAACACCGTGTCCACTTCCCGGACTCCGCCGAGAAGAGGCCATCACGGTAACACACTCAGTTGATTCATTTTAATTAAGTTAAGGTTCAAGTTATCTACAACTGGACATTAACAAATTCCCATCTGCCCATAACCGCGGGCACGACTTTCGAAAGTTCAATCCCTGCAGGGGAGTCCCAACTTAGCCCATGACAAGCTCTCACGGTCAACGAAGGAATGGACCTCCTCCCAAGACGTTCCTATCAGACTCGGTATCTCGGTTCTTCAAGACACTTCGACAGGTTAAAACAAGACCAGCAACACCGCCCGAATGTGCCGACAAATCCCGATAGGAGCTGCACATATCTCGTTCTCAGGGAACACTCAGATGAGCGCTCCATACAACTAAAACCAAACCTCGAGTTTCCCCGAGGGGGCACTGCACAGGACTCTAGTTTGGACCAACACTCAGAGGAGCACTGGCCCAGGGGGGGCTAAAATAAGATGACCCTCAGGCTCCGGAAACCCAAGGGAAAAAGAGGCTAGGTGAAAAATGGTAAAACCAAGGTTGGGATTGCTGGAAAAGCTTTAATTAAGGAGAACTATCAAGGGGTTCCCATTATAACCCAACCGCGTAAGGAACGCAAAATCCAGGAACATAACACTGATATGACGGAAACTAGGGCGGCAAGAGTGGAACAAAACACTAGGCGAGAGACCAAGCCGTCCAACCTCTACCAAGTATATAGATGCATTAAGATAACAAGATAATATAATGATATCCCAACAAATAAATAAATGTTCCAACAAGGAACGGCCTCCAATCTTCACCTGCAACTAGCAACGCTATAAGAGGGGCTGAGCAAAGCGATAACATAGCCAATCAACGGTTTGCTAGGACATGGTGGGTTAGAGGTTGGACCTGACAATTTGGGAGGCTTGAAAGCAAAAGGTAGGCATCGTAGCATTGGCATAGCAAAAGAGCGAGCAATCTAGCATAGCAAAGATAGTAGTGATTTCGAGGGTAGGATCATCTTGCCTGCAAAGTTGTCAGAGTTGACTGGATCCTCAAAAGCAAACTCAACGGGCTCCTCGTTAGCGAACTTGTCTCCCGGCTCTACCCAAACAAGACAAACAAGCAACAAGGACACAATCAACCACGTGCAGGGATCAAACAATATGATGCAAGGATGGTATGCTATGCGGGATGCGATGCGGAATGCATATGCAAGATTTGACAAGGGATACAAGAACCTGGCCTCAACATGGAAATCCAAGTGTGCCATTGGAAAGATGAGATGAAATCTCTTGAAAACGATATAAAGAACGCCGGAATCGGAGTTACGGTTTGGAAATGGCAAGCAAAACAAATGACACCGGTCTGCGATTTACATCAAGTAGTCATCTAAATGCAATGAGATGAACATGCTACATCACCCAAACATGACAACAAAATACATGGAAGGGATGCATTCAAGATGCTGAACAAAAGTCTAGCACTGAGCTACGGCCAAATCATCCATTAACAGGTTCAAACAAGCATGGCAAAAATGCATATGGCAAACAGATCTCAGACTTGGTGAAATTAACACTTGTCTGGAATTTCAGATCAGGTAGCACACTTCGGAGCAACAAAACTACATGCTACAGGACCTGAACATGGCAAAGTAAAGCATGGCATGGAGCTACTCAAAGAGCTTAACAAAAGTCCCTTAGTGACCTTGAGCCAACAGGGATCAGAAAATACAATTGTAAGCATGTGAACATGGGAAAACATAATCAGTTCTCAGACTTAGTGAAAACTGGAGCATGCTGAAAACAGATATCAAGTAGGCATGTTTACGAGCTCGATGCACTCACTACGGAGTAAGTCATGACAACATAAGCATACACCCATCAAGAATACACAAAATGAAAGCTAGGCATGGCAAGAACAATAGCATAGCATGCACGGATCAACTACAACATCATCGGCAAAATTGCAAAGTTGACAATCTGCCCAGATTCACAAAGTAGCAAAAGTAGAGCTCGATTGACTCAAGCTATGGTGCTCCATAATTGTAAAAAAAGACATGAATGGATAGAGCACTATAAGATTAACAAAACATCCTTACTGATCATCCTCAAAAGTGTCACGCATCACTAGGAAACAACATGAACATATGGCTATATGAAATAAACAGCCTAAGGACTTAGTGGAATTGCTAAGTCTCTGAAATCAGCACTACCAAGTGCCTCACTTTGCAAGCTCGTGCTAATCACCACACACATCACAAAAATACATGGGTTGCACCTCTGGAAAGATGGCAAAACCCTTGACAAAACATATGTATTGCTCATGGGCATATCATGCACACAATAATCATGGCAAAAATGACAAATATGCAAGTGGAGTAGCAGATCTGACAATTATCTCAAGTAGCCCTCTTCTAACAGCATTTCGGGCACCAAGATGAACTCAAATGAAAATGATGCAATGGAATGAAATGATGTACTCTCTGAGACGAACATGTTGATATACTATATGCCAAAAACGGAGCTATGGATGCGGAGATATAGCATGATGAACAGGAGCACACGGACTAGGAAATTCCGGGGACTTAGTGAAAAACTCGAGGGGAAAAAGTCAACCTCGTCCCAGATCTAGATCCGGCTGGCGCATGGATTGAGGATCGCCGGAAATGGGGGGGTTCGCCGGAGTCGGGCCGGATTTTCGCCGGAGAGGGGCGCGGGCGCCGGATCCGGGCGTGGGGACGCCAGATCTGGCCGGCAGCGGGGCGGCGCCGGTGGCCGGAGGAAGCGGCGAGGCGGCGGCCGTCGTCGGGCGACGAAGGGCGGCGGTGGCCGGCGAGGGGCATCGGCGGCTGCGCGGTGGAGCGGCGGAGGCGGACGGGCGGCGCTAGGGCGGAGGAGAGGCGCGGCGGGGCCCGGCCCGGTGGCGGCGCGGGAGGGCCAGCCGCGGGCTTCCGCGGGCCGCGGCGGCGGACGACGTGGTGGCGACAGGTGGCGGGCTCTGGTTGGCGGCGGCGGGAATGTCCGGCGCGCCCGGACACGTCCGGCGCGCGGAGAGACGAGGGGGACTAGGCTTAGGGTAGAATGATCCGAAATTTTCGGGGGAAGGCTAGTTTTATAGGTAGGAGGAGCTAGGAGAGTCCAAATGAGGAGCGGTTTTCAGCCACGCGATCGTGATCGAACGCTCTAGATGATGGAGAGGGTTTTGGTGGGTTTTGGGCCAAATTGGAGGGATGTTGGGCTGCAACACGCACGAGGCCTTTTCGGTCCCTCGGTTAACCGTTGGAGTATCAAAAGAAGTCCAAATGATACGAAACTTGACAGGTGGTCTACCGGTAGTAAACCAGGGCCGCTTGGCAAGTCTCGGTCCAATCCGGAAATGTTTAATCCCCACACACGAAAGAAAGCTAGAAATGACCACCGGAGGAGAACGATGCGCCGGAATACAAAACGGACAACGGGGAAAATGCTCGGATGCATGAGACGAACACGTATGCAAATGCAATGCGCATGATGACATGATATGAGATGCATGACAATGACAACAACACACGGAGACAAAAACCCGAACCCGAGAAAATAAAATAACTTAACGCCGGAAACGGCAAGAGTTGGAGTACAAATTGGGAATGTTACATCCGGGGTGTTACAACACTCCACCACTACGAAAGGTTCTCGTCCCGAGATCTAGGACTGAAAGAACGCCGGGTACTCAGAACGGAGGTGATCCTCGTGTTCCCAGGTAGCTTCACGGTCGGAATGATGTGACCACTTGACTTTGAGGAATTTGATTGACTTATTGTGAGTCTTGCGTTCTGTCTCTTCAAGAATAGCAACGGGGTGCTCACGATAGGAAAGATCTTCTTGAAGCTCATTGTCCTCGAAGTTGACAGTGCGGTCAGGAGTCCTGAAGCACTTTCTGAGCTGAGAGACATGGAACACATCGTGAACATTTGCAAAGTTTGAAGGAAGCTCGAGTTGATAGGCGAGATTGCCTCTCTTGCTGACAATCTTGAAAGGTCCCACGTATCTAGGGGCAAGCTTCCCTTTGATACCGAAGCGACGAGTACCTTTCATAGGAGAGACACGGAGGTAAACATGATCTCCGATCTCGAAAGCCAAATCACGGTGCTTACTATCATAGTAGCTCTTCTGACGGGATTGGGCTGCTTTGAGGTTATCATGAATGACTTTGCACATTTCCTCTGCCTCTGTGATTAAGTCATTTCCCAAAAGCTGACATTCACCAGTTTCAGACCAGTTAAGAGGGGTACGGCACTTCCTGCCATACAAAATTTCAAATGGGGCCTTGCCCGAACTTGCTTGAAAACTGTTGTTGTAGGAGAATTCAGCATAAAGAAGACAATCCTCCCACTTCATACCGAAGGAGATCACACAAGCCCTGAGCATATCTTCAAGAATCTGGTTGACACACTCGACTTGACCGCTAGTTTGAGGATGGAAAGCTGTGCTAAAGCGGATGTTGGTGCCCATGGCCTTCTGAAAAGAATCCCAAAACATGGAGGTAAAGATGCTGCCACAGTCTAAAGATATCACTTGTGGAATACCGTGCAGAGAGACAATCCGAGAGGTATAGAGTTTCGCCAATTGAGCTGCAGTGATTGACTCTTTGATAGGCAGAAAATGAGCCACTTTAGTGAGTTTGTCGATGACAACGAATATAGCATCATTGCCACGTTTGGACTTTGGAAACCCAGTCACGAAGTCCATTTCAATGTGGTCAAACTTCCATTCTGGAATGGCAAGAGGTTGGAGGAGACCAGCTGGCCTTTGGTGTTATGCCTTCACTCTTCTGCAGACATCACATTCATTCACGAATTGAGCAATCTCGCGCTTCATTCGAGTCCACCAATAAGCCTGCTTGAGGTCCTGATACATCTTTGTACTCCCAGGATGGATGGAGAGGAGAGAATTGTGAGACTCGTTCATGATCACTTTACAAAGTTCACCTTTGGGCACAACAATACGATCCTCGAAGAAGAGAGTGTCCTTGTCATCAAGGCGGTAGCACTTGTACTTGGGTTGACTCTTGGCAATCCCAATCTTCACCTTTTTCACCATAGCATCAAGAAGATGGGCTTGGCGAATCTGGTCTTCTAAGGTAGGAGAGACTTGAAGGTTGGCGAGGAAACCTTGAGGAACAATTTGCAGATTAAGCTTGCGAAAAGCTTCACAAAGCTCGGGTTGATATGGCTTGAGAATCAGACTGTTGCAATACGCCTTTCTGCTCAAAGCGTCAGCAATCACATTGGCCTTGCCTGGAGTATACTCGATACTCGGATTATACTCTTGAATCATTTTGACCCATCGAGTTTGCCTGAGGTTGAGATTAGGCTGAGTGAAGATGTACTTGAGACTCTTGATATCAGTGAAAATGTCCACTTTTCTTCCCAATAAGAGATGTCTCCAAGTCAAAAGAGCATGCACAACTGCCGCCAACTCGAGATCATGAGTGGGGTAGTTCTTCTCATTAGGCTTCAATTGGCGAGAGGTATAAGCAACAACTTTCTTCTCTTGCATCAACACTGCGCCAAGACCTTGGAGAGAGGCATCACAAAAGACCTCGTACGGCTTGGATTCATCAGGCGGAGTCAGAACTGGAGCAGTGATCAATTTCTCTTTCAAAGTGTTGAAAGCAATGTCACACTCCGGAGACCAAACGTACTTGACGTGCTTCTGGAGAAGATTAGAGAGAGGCTTCGTGATCTTAGAAAAGTTTTCAATGAATCTTCGACAGTAGCTTGCGAGACCAAGGAAGCTACGGAGTTGCTTCACATTCTGAGGAGGTTCCCAATTCACAATTGCAGACACCTTCTTCGGATTCACCGCAATGCCCTTGGAAGAGATGATATGACCAAGATAAAGAACCTCATCGAGCCAAAATTCACACTTGATGTTCTCTGAGCTTATCAAGAACCAAACGCAAGTGCTTGGCATGATCTTCCTTGTTCTTCGAGAAAACCAGAATGTCGTCGAGATAGACCAAAACAAAGTCATTGGTGTAGGCGTTGAAGATGAAGTTCATCATGCGAGAGAAAGTCGGAGGAGCGTTGACAAGGCCAAAAGACATGACAGTGTATTCATATGAACCATAGCTTGTCCTGAAAGCCGTCTTGGGAATATCTTGCTCACGGATTCGAATCTGATGATAACCCATACAGAGATGAAGCTTGGAGAATACTTGGGCACCTTTGAGTTGTTCGAACAGCTCGTTGATGTTGGGAAGTGGGTATTTGTTCTTGATGGTCTTCTTGTTCAATGGACGGTAATGAACACAAAGTCGGTCCGTTCCATCCTTCTTCTTCACAAAAAGAACACCACAACCGCACGGAGAAGAACTAGGCTGGATGAGACCCATTTTCTCTTGAATATCGAGTTGCTTATTCAGCTAATTCAACTCTTTAGGTCCGAGCTTGTAAGGGCGTTTGCAAACAGGTTCCGTGCCGGGCTCAAGATCAATAACGAATTCAAATGGCCGGTGTGGAGGCATTCCTGGAAGCTCTTCTGGAAAGACGTCTTGATATTCGCAAACGACTGGAATTTGCGAGATAGCATCCAGTTCACCCTTCTCATTGAGAGAAAACAGATGGATGGTATTATCCCGAGCGGGAAAGACAATTACATCCTCAGACGAACGAGTCAATTGAATCTGCCTTGCAGCACAATCAAGATGTGCCTTGTGCTTAGAAAGCCAATCCATTCCGAGAATAAGATCAATATCCGAGTTACCAAGAACAATTGGGGAAGAAAGGAACTTGTAGTCGCCCAAGGTGATAGTAACCTCCGGGACGCAGGTGTTAGCTGTCATCTGCTTGCCCGGTGACACAATTTGCAAGGAATTTTGCAGATACTGATAATCGCACTCATACTTCGATGCAAAAGGTTTGGAAATGAAACAATGCGATGCACCAGTGTCAAAAAGAACTTTTGCAGGAATATCATTAACAGGAAGGTTACCCATGATGACATCTGATGAGTCCTCTGCCTGAGCTGCATTCATCAAGTTGACCTTGGCGTGCTTGGGGTTATGCTTGACCACAACTGTACTTGCCGATCTGACAGGAGGAGGAGGAGGAAGACGCCTCTGATTGAAACACTTGTTGGCATAGTGACCCTTCTGTTGGCACTTGTTGCACGTGACCTCTGATAGCGGACGGTGATACGGAGCACTCGATCTTGGAGCTTGAGACAAAGTCTTGTTCTGAAAGCCTGGGTTGGGTGGGTGGGAAGATCCACTGCCACCTTTGCTCTTCTGCTGATACGGCTGACAGAACGGAGGAGGAGGAAGCCAATACTTCTGCTGCTTGGCCACTTGAGTAGCGGAAGAAGGAGTAGCATCTCTGACTCGCTTCTTGGAAGCATCACACCTCAACTGAGCAGCCTCTTGCTTCAATGCCATGTTGTAGAACTCATCGTACCTCAAGGGCTCAAAGAGAACAAGAGCTAGCTGAATTTCTTCTCTGAGACCACCCCTGAACTGGTATATCATGCTCTTCTCATCAGGTACGTCCTGCTTGGCAAAGCGGGCGAGCTTCTGAAACAACTTGTTGTAGTCATAGACAGACAAAGAGCCTTGCTTCAGGTTGCGGAATTCCTCACGCTTGCTTTCAACCACGCTCTGAGGGATATGGTGAGCTCTGAAATCTCGACGAAATTCATCCCAAGTGATAACACGTCCACCTCTGGAGTCCTTGTACTGCTGGAACCATTCTGCAGCTTGATCTTTGAGTTGGAAGGAAGCGAACTTGACAAAGTCCTCAGGCCTGACGTTACTGCACTCGAAATTCTTGCACAGATCCACAAGCCAATCGTCAGCATCGGTTGCCTCAACACAATTGCTGAAAGTCTTTGGCCCGTTAGCAAGGAACTGGTTGAGTGTAGTAGAGTGATTCTGATTGTTGCGTTGGTTCCCTTGGTTGCCTTGATTGCGCTCTTGACGAATTTGCATGATCAACTGTATGTTTGCATTGGTTGCGGCCATCACAGCTTGCCATGCCTCCGGAGGAGGTGGAGGTGGTGGCGGATCAGGATTCGGAGTCGTGCGCATTGGAGGAGCCATCCTGAAGAGGTTGACCACCATTAGCACATTGACAGACAAATATTGAAGCTGAATCCAACGGAATGAAAATTGCAACATATAGGCTTCACATCTGAACAAAATGAACGAATGCATTCCTCTTGAAATGGTCACATATCCATAAATTGAGAAGCCACGTAGAATTATGGTAGAGAAATAAATCAACAAGGTACGGATCAAGAACGAATAATCGGTAAGAAATCCCAATCTCAAACCAATATCCGTGGAAGAAGAACTAGAGCTGCAAGAATTCCCACCTATGAAACTCCCGAACCTTTCCGGTTATGCAATCAGGTGTTGGGGATACAGGGGAAGCATAATATCTCACCCAATTCTAGCAAATCCTACATCCAGCTGTATCCATCCTTCAACACATAACCGAGAAAAAATTCGGAAACCATCTACCTCAACTTTCGAAAAGCATCTGTTATACAAGTTATGGCGATACTCCCGAACTCCCGCCCCAGTACTAGGTGGCGTCGAGGTTATCTCACCAACGAACTACATAAAAGAGATTTTCGATGTCGGCGTACTAAACTCAGGTATTCCAGAACTGCAACGATAAAATTATGACGACAACACCTCAGAGCTCAACTCCCGGGACACTTCCACAAAACCCCTGACAGGAGGCACCAAGACAATGTTCTCATCATAAAACCATCGGAACAATTCCAAGATACCCGCGTGATCCTAAATTTTTTTTAGTGAAATTTGAGAAGAGAAGAGTCAAAACTCTACGTCGGGATGCCTTACCAGAGCAATGATGAGACTGGGAAGTAAAAAGAATTCATAACTCTTTGATATATAATTCCTAAATGACTCAAAACATTTTTCTAGACACAACTCAGCCGCTAAAAACGATCAAGCAATGGGGCTCCTAAGGTCAGGGAAGGCTCTGATTACCAACTTGTAACACCCTCGATGCGACTATAGCTCCCACGTGTCGAGGAACGACTTAGAGACATAATCGCATTGAAGGCATATGTCGCAAGTAAGGTAATCTTTACAACATCCCATGTAATATAATAATAAAGGGGAGATAACATAGTTGGCTTACACTCGCCACGTCAATCAAGGTACATAAATAACATTACATCATCCAAACACTCATGTCCCGACTACGGCGCCAAAATAAAAGATAACCCAACATGCGACACGGTCCCGATCACCCCCAACTGGGCACCACTACTGATCATCAGGAAAGGAAACATAGTAACGTTGAGAGTCCTCGTCGAACTCCCACTTGAGCTCGAGCGCGTCACCTGGAGCGGAATCATTAGGCCCTGCATCTGGTGTAATAGTAATCTGTGAGCCACGGGGACTCAGCAATCTCGCACCCTCGCGATCAATACTATTTAAGCTTATAGGTAAGGCAAGGTAAATATAAGTGGAGCTGCAGCAAGCGACTAGCATATATGGTGGCTATCCTGTTCGCAAAAGAGAGCGAGAAGAGAAGGCAAGGCGCGAGCGAGAAACTAGAGAGCAACCTGCGCAAGCATTACTCCAACACCGTGTCCACTTCCCGGACTCCGCCGAGAAGAGGCCATCACGGTAACACACTCAGTTGATTCATTTTAATTAAGTTAAGGTTCAAGTTATCTACAACTGGACATTAACAAATTCCCATCTGCCCATAACCGCGGGCACGACTTTCGAAAGTTCAATCCCTGCAGGGGAGTCCCAACTTAGCCCATGACAAGCTCTCACGGTCAACGAAGGAATGGACCTCCTCCCAAGACGTTCCTATCAGACTCGGTATCTCGGTTCTTCAAGACACTTCGACAGGTTAAAACAAGACCAGCAACACGCCCGAATGTGCCGACAAATCTCGATAGGAGCTGCACATATCTCGTTCTCAGGGCACACTCAGATGAGCGCTCCATACAACTAAAACCAAACCTCGAGTTTCCCCGAGGGGGCGCTGCACAGGACTCTAGTTTGGACCAACACTCAGAGGAGCACTGGCCCAGGGGGGGCTAAAATAAGATGACCCTCAGGCTCCGGAAACCCAAGGGAAAAAGAGGCTAGGTGAAAAATGGTAAAATCAAGGTTGGGCGTTGCTGGAAAAGCTTTAATCAAGGCAAACTATCAAGGGGTTCCCATTATAACCCAACCGCGCAAGGAACGCAAAATCCGGGAACATAACACCGATATGACATAAACTAGGGTGGCAAGAGTGGAACAAAACACTAGGCGAGAGACCAAGCCTTCCAACCTTTACCAAGTATATAGATGAATTAAGATAACAAGATAATATAATGATATCCCAACAAATAAATAAATGTTCCAACAAGGAACGACCTACAATCTTCACCTGCAACTAGCAACGCTATAAGAGGGGCTGAGCAAAGTGATAACATAGCCAATCAACGATTTGCTAGGACATGGTGGGTAGAGGTTTGACATGGCAATTTGGGAGGCTTGAAATCAAAAGGTAGGCATCGTAGCATTGGCATAGCAAAAGAGTGAGCAATCTAGCATAGCAAATATAGTAGTGATTTCGAGGGTAGGATCATCTTGCCTGCAAAGTTGTCAGAGTTGACTGGATCCTCGAAAGCAAACTCAATGGGCTCCTCGTTAGCGAACTCTTCCCCGGCTCTACCCAAACAAGACAAACAAGCAACAAGGACACAATCAACCATGTGCAAGGATCAAACAATATGAGGCAAGGATGGTATGCTATGCGGGATGCGATGCGGAATGCATATGCAAGATTTGACAAGGGATGCAAGAACCTGGCCTCAACTTGGAAATCCAAGTGTGCCATTGGAAAGATGATATGAAATCTCTTGAAAATGATATAAAGAATGCCGGAATCGGAGTTACGGTTTGGAACTGGCAAGCAAAACAAATATGACACCGGTCTGCGATTTATAGCAAGTAGTCATCTAAATGCAATGAGATGAACATGCTACAACACCCAAACTTGACAACAAAATACATGGCAGGGATGCATTCAAGATGCTTAACAAAAGTCTAGCACTGAGCTACGGACAAATCATCCATTAACAGGTTCAAACAAGCATGGCAAAAATGCATATGGCAAACAGATCTCAGACTTGGTGAAATTAACACTTGTCAGGAATTTCAGATCAGGTAGCACACTTCGGAGCAACAAAACTACTTTCTACAAGACCTGAACATGGCAATGTAAAGCATGGCATGGAGCTACTCAAAGAGATTAACAAAAGTCCCTTAGTGACCTTGAGCCAAAAGGGATCAGAAAATACAATTGCAAGCATGTGAACATGGCAAAAACATAATCAGTTCTCAGACTTAGTGAAAACTGGAGCATGCTGAAAACAGATATCAAGTAGGCATGTTTACGAGCTCGATGCACTCACTACAGAGTAAGTCATGACAACCTAAGCATACACCCATCAAGAATACACAAAATGCAAGCTAGGCATGGCAAGAACAATAGCATAGCATGCACGGATCAACTACAACATCATCGGCAAAATTGCAAACAAGTTGACAATCTGCCCAGATTCACAAAGTAGCAAAAGTAGAGCTCGATTGAATCAAGCTATGGTGCTCCATAATTGTAAACAAAGACATGAATGGATAGAGCACTACAAGATTAACCAAACATCCTTACTGATCATCCTCAAAAGAGGCACGGATCACTAGGAAACAACATGAACATATGCCCATATGAAATAAACAGCCCAAGGACTTAGTGGAATTGCTAAGTCTCTGTAATCAGCACTACCAAGTGCCTCACTTTGCAAGCTCGTGCTAGTCACCACACACATCACAAAAATACAAGGGTTGCACCTATGGAAAGATGGCAAAACCCTTAACAAAACATGTGTAGAGCTCATGGGCATATCATGCACACAATAATCATGGCAAAAATGACAAATATGCAAATGGAGTAGCAGATCTGACAATTATCTCAAGTAGCCCTCTTCTAACAGCATTTCGAGCATCAAGATGAACTCAAATGAAAATAATGCAATGGAATGAAATGATGTACTTTCTGAGGCGAACATTTCGATATGCTATATGCCAAAAACGGAGCTACAGATGCGGAGATATATCATGACGAAGAGGAGCACATGGACTAGGAAATTCCGGGGACTTAGTGAAAAACTCGAGGGGAAAAAGTCAACCTCGTCCCAGATCTAGATCCGGCTGGCGCACGGATCGAGGATCGTCGGAAATGGGGGGGTTCGCCGGAGTCGGGCCGGATCTTCGCCGGAGAGGGGCGCGGGTGCCGGATCCGGGCGTGGGGACGCCGGATCTGGCCAGCAGCGGGGCGGCGCTAGTGGCCGGTGGAAGCGGTGAGGCAGCGGCCATCGTCGGGCGGCGAAGGGCGGCGGTGGCCGGCGAGGGGCGTCGGCGGCTGCGCGGTGGAGCGGCGGAGGCGGACGGGCGACGCTAGGGCGCAGGAGAGGCGCGGCGGGGCGCGGCCCGGTGGCGGCGTCGGAGGGCCGGCCGCGGGCTTCCGCAGACCGCGGCGGCGGACGACGCGGTGGCGACAGGTGGCGGGCTCTGGTTGGCGGCGGCGGGAATGTCCGGCGCGCCCGGACACGTCCGGCGCGCGGAGAGACGAGGGGGGCTAGGGTTAGGGTAGAATGATCCGATATTTTCGGGGGAAGGCTAGTTTTATAGGTAGGAGGAGCTAGGAGAGTCCAAATGAGGTGCGGTTTTCGGTCACGCAATCATGATCCAACGCTCTAGATGATGGAGAGGGTTTTGGTGGGTTTGGGCCAAATTGGAGGGGTGTTGGGCTGCAACACACACGAGGCCTTTTCGGTCCCTCGGTTAACCGTTGGAGTATCAAACGAAGTCCAAATGATACGAAACTTGACAGGCGGTCTACCGGTAGTAAACCAAGGCCGCTTGGCAAGTCTCGGTTCAATCCAGAAATGTTTAATCCCCACACACGAAAGAAAGCTAGAAATGACCACCGGAGGAGAACGATGCGCCGGAATGCAAAACGGACAACGGGGAAAATGCTCGGATGCATGAGACGAACACGTATGCAAATGCAATGCACATGATGACATGATATGAGATGCATGACAAAGACAACAACACACGGAGACAAAAACCCGAACCCGAGAAACTTCAGGTGGCCTGCCTGCCCGTGGCAGGGGGCTGGAGGTTGGCGCCTTCCTCGCCACCCTCTAGACCTCGACGGAGGCGCCGGATGGCGTGGCCTCGCGACTCGACGATGAAGCCAAGGCTGGGATCACGGAACCACCTGTGACGACCAACGGAGGAGCCCTCGGCACGCCTCATGCACCTCAGGGCGAACCATGAAGGAGGGACGACAGGAACACGGGATCAAGGTCCCCCGTCGGCATGTTCGCCTTTAGGACGAGCCTTGTGCCACACAAGGTGGACCGGCAGGGGGAGCTCAAGACCAGGGGCGAGCTGAGGACAGGTGGAGGCCACTCCTCAGGAGATCTCGCTGCAATAGATGAAGGGATCCTGAAGGGCCATTGTCAGGAAAGGATGCAACACGCAGAAAATCACGAAGAAGAGGTACTTACTCATCTATGGCTATGTACTTCCTCTGCTTCAGAGGACGGTAGGTGTCACCACTGCAGCTGGGAGGCCCCTTTCTCTCACAGAGTGCCTCGAAGTTCACGCACAGCAGGCCGAAGCCCGGGGCGCGGCCGTCAGCATATAGGGCTTGCTGCGGAGAGTGGTGTCCTCAGGTGCCCTGGGCTGCGTCAGCTCTCCAGCCACCACCTCAGGACTGCTTCTCCGAGCTTCTGGAGCGGCGACCTCGGGAGCCTCGGATCGCACCAAGTCTTTGGTCGCCCCCTCAGGATGGCTCACCCAGGCCACGGGGGCTACCATCTTAGGAGCACCGGGTCGCGTCGCTTTGTCAGCAGCCGCCCCGGCGGCACTCGCCACCCTGCATCCACCTCCGGGGCATGCGCCACGGGGAAGGCAGGTAGAGGGACCACAATGATAGGGTTCTCGCGGGGCCCCTCAAGTCCGGCCAGGCGCAACCCCCACTTGCCAAAGATGGGCATCTGCCTCATGAACCCCTCCATGTTCGAGCAGCGGTATAAGAGGAAGCCCTCCTTCGGAAGCATGGCTGGAGCAGGGTCGCCCATCAGGAGCTCGAGCACCGTGCGCAGTGTCTCTGGAGGAAGCGCAGATACATGGAGTTGATGGGGTCCGTGCTGCCGACGAAGGTCCACATCCGTCGAGCATGGCGCTAGAGCAGAGCAATGCGGCACTGGAAGAACTCCTTCACCACCATGGGCACCGTCACCCCGAGCTCCTTCAACCTGGCCAGCCGGCGCCAAACGTGGGCAAGCTGAGGGTTGACAAGCCTCGCGTGCCCCCACCCGGAGCCGGGTACAGCCGGCGCCCGGGGCAGAAAGAGTAGGAAGTAGAGCACACCAACATCCATGAACACCCACCGCTTCTGGAATCCACTTTCAACCGGCGAGAGCTCGAAGTCGATCCCTGAGCTGACCGTCGCCGCCACAGCCTAAAAGGTCATGCTCCCCGAGCACTGATGGGCATCGGGAAGGTGAAGGGAGAAGAAATGGCGAAACAAGGCCACAGAGGGAGCAATGCCCACCATAGCCTCGCAGACGAAGGCGAAGACGGTAAGGAGAAGGATGGATTGGGGATCCAGATGCAGTGCATGGACTTGATAATGCGAGATTGTGGCATTGAAGAAATCGGTAAAGGGGGATATCAAGCCTGCCAAGAGGGCATGGAGATGAATGGGGATCTCAGTGGCCACCATGTCTACCATGGCAAGGGAAGCAGGCCAGGCCACCATCGCGTTCCACTCTTTGGAATTGGCGGCGAGCTTCGGATGGATCTTGTCCAACATCTCCTGATTGACCACCGTCGACCGCTCGAGGGCGGGCTCAAAAACCGGCAGAGATTCGGCCGGAGCACAGGCTTTCCCTTTCATCTTCCTCGTCAACATCGATGCCATGTCGATAGAGGAGAGCCGGAAATGTGGAAGAGCCAAGGGAGCTCACGACAAGCAATGATGATGGAGCTGAGGCGGTGACGGTGACCGCCAAGCCCGCGAATATTAAGCCCATTTCTTGTCGATCGCCACACGTCAGCAAGGCCACAAGCGGTTGGGGCCCGCGGCACCCCACCCTTTCCCTTCGGCTTCGCCTCAAAGCCAAATTCAAGCACGCCTTGGGCCCGCGAGCTACTATCGGCGTCCTGGGAAAGGGGGTACCCAGACTTGCCTGGATGTGGCCCATGACGTGGCTCCGTCAACGACCTGGTATGGCCCAGCTTTAGCAACGACTGCTTAAGACCCTCGCGAGGGGCCAAGCCTCGCAAGGAGGACGACACCAAGACCTACTTGGGGCGGCCTTGGTAGGCTGGCCCCCAAGGAGTGGAGATGTCAAGGCAAGGTGCACCTCGTGAGGTTCATATGACGTGAGCCATGACGACCAAGGCCAGGCGGGCACCAGCGGGCGTAGTGTACCAGTTTGCACTTTGGTGCCGAGAAGGCAAGCGCAGGCTTGGAGTCCCGAGGAATCAAGCAAAGGTTTCCATATTGGTGCAACAAGACCAAGGTGGCCAGGATGGCAGGACGGAGGTCATTGCGGAGCCCACCACAGCATCACCACCAGAGCCTTTTGCCGGTGAAGACCACTTTTGTCAGGATAGCTTGTACTAGTTGTCTCCCTTCAAATTTGTCCATCGTGGGATCCCTTCCCTCCATGCTTTTGGGAAGAGGACCAAGGCCACTATAAATAGGACTTAGCCACCACCATAATAAGGGGGATTGTGGCACCCCTGCCCAGAGAAACCGGAAAGCCCCGTATTTCAGCCCAGAGATCAAGGAGAAGTCTATGGAATACGGCACTGCTTAACATAGAAGAAATCAGCTCTTATTACAAGAATAATAATACACGGGTCTGATGTTATGAAGAAGCACATCAGCAGGGCGATATTACGCATTGCTACTACACTTGCTCTATGCTAGCAACGGAACAACTCGAAGCAGCAGAACAACGACGAAGGTGGGGAACTCCACTCTGCAAGGACTCTGGCTGGGCACGATCTAGCTCACATGAACGGAACCTTGACAAACAATCAATCAATCACGGCATCACCTGAAATCTAGCATGACACGCCAGGTTAGTACATTGAATGTACTTGCAAGCTCACAACAACCAAAAACATCAAGGCAAGACAACAACATAACATTAACAGGTTAATTAATTAACAACTACTATCATGCAGCAACTACTCCCTCCGATCCTTTTTAGTTCGCATATAAGATTTGACTGAAGTCAAGCCTCATAAAGTTTAACCAACTTTATAGAAAAAAGTACCAACATTCACAATATAAAATCAATATAAATAGATGTGTCATGACTTAAAGTTCCATATTGTATAACTTTAGCATGGCAGATGTTGATATTTTTTCATATAAATACGGTAAAACTTTGTGAAGTTTGACTTCAGAGAATCCTAATATGCAGAGTAGAAAGGACCGGAGTTAGTACTAAGCATGGTATAAAACTATTATTTTAATGAAAAACCAACGTCTATAATCTCAACAACCATCTCATTCCTGGCTAACCAGCCAAGCAATATACCATCTCGATCATGTCGTGATCAAAACCAAGCAGTGATCATTCATGGATCACAGATGGAACCACACTTGGTTCAACGGGTTACCTCATAACCAAACAGTGATCATTCACGGATCACAAACGGAACCACACTTGGTTCAACGGGTTACCTCGTAACCAAAGGGTGATCATTCATGGATCACAAATGGAACATCCACATGATCACCTCGTGACCACATCACAAACTGAATGGTCATTCTCAAGATCATCCCAACATCATCATCATCATCCTTGCCAACTGTTACTGCTCAATATATATCAAACATATAAATCATCTATAAGTCATTCCGTCATGTGAGTGTTGATCGAACAGTGTGACCCAATACGAACTTGTGCCCATGACCGAGGTCGTGTCTATCGATAGTTTAAACACACACACTCTGCACAGGTAGCGCACTTTACCCAACACCACAGAACCCATGGCCTCGCACTCCCATTTGAGTGGACCAACGGCGTTCTGACAAAACCGATCTACTGCCATGACACTCTCCCGGCCACTCTGACCGACAACCCTTTTGGGTTCAGTCCTGGGTGGCCCCATGCCTACCAAAGGCATCAACGGCCACCGTCGTGGAAAAACAAAAACGGACCCAAACGGGGACAAAAAGGCGCCTAACAACAACTATGGGCACACAAGGTTAGGTCTACTTACTGGTCCAGGGTACCGCACGCCCATAACCTTCCCTCGTTGGAGGCACTAGGAAGAGGCACGATAATAGACCGCATTAAGGCCTTCCCATAAAAGGCAAATGTGGTTGCACTAGAAAAGCTCGGTTCAGTGGAATCTGACCAAATTAATGACGGAATTTATCCCCAAAATATAATAGCGATAACTGATACTCTGATATCATCTATCAACCTATAACACAAGTCATAGCAATATCCAAAAAATAATCCAAAGCATAATATCGTCTTACCAAAATACTCCGAGGACAGCATAACACTACTACCATGATGAAGCCAAGAACGGTAATACTACTACTCCAGTAACAAGATCAAAGTATTAACCCATGATCCACATGCAGTCATTATCTCCAACATCATACTCCAAAACATAATATCAACTAGCATGATGATGAAAATAATACTAGCCACTAATAATCCAATGGCAACATGATATCCAAAGTAATACTCCAAAATAATACTAGATGTCAACATGAAAATAATCATACATAAGCCACTAATAATCTAAAGGTAACAAGTCATCCATATAAGCTGCAAAATATCAATCCTAGGACTCCAAACAATATCATGGCAATAGAAAGATCAAAACAATAATCCGAGAAATTTCATGAACAAGATCACATGTAGCTAAAGCAATAGTTTAAGCAAGTTCAAATAAAGAAACCATGTCACAACATTGTAATCATGCAAATGGAGGGTGTGGCTTGCCTGGGGTGGAAGGATTCACCGGGCAGAAGTGCGAGAAGCTTGCGGAAAGAATCGCCGAAAAACGTTCATTCTCGGAGGGGCCTGATTTAGTACAGGGAAAAAATGGTCATTTATAGGATGTTAAAACATGGAGAAAATGATACCAACAGAACGGGCTTGACGAGGCGAAGAAGTGGTCTTTGGAATCACCTCATTTGGAGTTGTGGGCAAAAAGATATGAATGTTTTTCTGCCAGGGACCTATCTGTAAAGAAATCATCACAAACAGGCCCTCGGTTGGAAAAACAGAAAGCGTACTTTGCGGAAATACGCCTTCTCCTCTGGAAAACGTATTCCTCACTTCAACAGACAGAAAATATGCTTTCAGAAAAGGAAAATGTACTTTGGCTCAAGGAGAGGAAAAATACGCTTTCTAAAAGCGAAAACATACTCACGGGTTTCCGCCTCCACTTAATCCAGTTAGCAGGGTGAAGGGCTGGGCCTAGTCTCGCTAAAACGCAGGGCCGATGGCCAGCTGGCAGTGAGGGGGTCGTCTCCTTCTTCTCCTCGCTTGCGCCCGCACCTGGCTGAGGCAGAGTCAGCCCCAACGAGGTTTGTCGGCGAGTCCGGCCATCGTAGGCGGTGCCCGACCTACCCACATGCTCAGGGCGACGAGGCCGACCCGTTCTAGGGTAGCACGGTCACCAGAAGGCTCGGGAACAGCGGTGGCGAGTGCTGCGGCAGGTGGCGGCTTAGCCGGAGTTGGGGTCGAGGCCATGGTCGACCCGTCGTCTAACTGAGAGAAGGGAGAGGTGCGCTGATGAATGGGTGGAGCTCTAGTGGTGGAATGGAGTAGGGAGGGAGCTCGGCTTGGACGAATTTGAGACGATGGCCGCAACGTCAGTGATGGTGATGGCAAGGCAGATGAGCTCCTCGAGCTTGGGGAAGTGGATGGGGAGAGAGATGGGAGTGTGGCGAGGCTGCTGGTGAGCTCGAAGTGCTCGGGGACGGGCTATATATAGCCAGACGAGGGGGGTCGTGGACGATTGCCACCGCTCGAGCTCGGCCAGAGCTCTAGCGAGGCTCAACAAGCATGGGCGAGCACGGAAGATGACAAGGAGGAATGGATGAAGCTCACGGAGCAGCAAGAGCCTAGGGGGAGCAGAGGAAGAAGAGCCAAGCGCCATTAATGCCCTGTCGGGCACTGTGCTCCTGTGGGCGTGCGTTAGCGAGCGTCGGTGAGGAAGCGGACAAAGGGGAAAAGGGTCCAGGGGAACAACAACGATGTGGTGAAGCCAAGGGACATGCTCATGCACGCGAAGACGACGAGTGGGGAGCGAACGAAGCAGAAATGGCGCCCTGGAGACGGCCACTGCGGATAGAGCGCATGCACAGGCACGCCATCGTTGTAGTCACCATGTGAACTGGGGCATTCAATGCTCTACAGCATCCAAAACATTGTCTAGATGATAGTCCTTCCAAGATAGAGCATTGATGAGGCCATGGCTGGATCTGGGGTGATATGGTTAAATGGTAATCATCATCTGAAGTTTACTGCAGTAAACTTGGCCGTGCACTAGTGATCAGCAGGAACTTTATTTGAGCGAAAGAGTTTGTCTGGATGATCAACTTAGGAAGGACTATAATCCTATTAAATCTGAGAAGATTTGGATCAAGGTTTAACATAGTTGCTTTGCAATTGACCCAGATGGTCTAGAAAATGGATCAAGATGATACACTCAAATGGTGTGGCCACTTGAGCTCAAATTTGGCAAGGCTTAGTGATTTGGACAGATAAAGGTTCTGTAAAAATTTCATATCAATTGGATTCACAAAAATTGTACTTCCTTCATAGCTATTCTCTCTGCCCAAAGACTTGCAAAAATCCTAGAGAAATATTGTCTGTATGAATTGGTCCCAAATTTGGTGGAGAGATGTTATTTAGGCAGTACCACAATCTGATAATTTCTCAGAATTAATGAAGCAACATAAAATATACTTGCTTCACAACGTGAAAATATTAACGGAATCAAATATTTGATCCTGTTCTCACATAGGTGATTGGATGAGGCTCAAATTTGGAGGAGTGTGATTATATGAGCACATTAAGGGGTGTGCAAAATTTCAACTCATTTGGAAACACCTAGCTAGTACTTCCTTCACAATGCCTTTTGTTTGACAGAAAGTTTGAAAAATTGCTGAGGAAGATTGGCTAGTCAAATGAAGTTGAATTTTGCCATGAGTCAATGATTTGGACATAAGAGAATGCCCAAAAGGTTTGGGAGCAATCAGGAAAGGATAGGTGGCACTTCCTTCACAGAAAGCCACACTGGACAAAAATGAAGAATAATTATTGGGGAATTATACCTGGGCTAGGGCAGGAAAGTTTGGGCATATTTGAGCAACATATGACCCAAAGAAATTATTAGAATTAATTGGGATTTTTGGGAGTGACAGAAATATAGGTTGCTTCACAACCTAGGGCAGACAGGGTTACTCCTTTAATAGAAAAAGGAATATTCATGAGAAAAGAATTTTAGGGTTTGGCGAGCATGGAAATGGAATGATCTTGGGAAAGTTTTGAGAATGATGAGCCACATGGTAGGGGAATGAGGATGATTTCCTAGGTGGCAAGGCCACAGAACCACTCCAAAAAGAAAAATAGAGCAAAAACCAATAAATCAAAAAGAAAAAGAAAGGGGCCAAAAGCCAGGCTGTTACAACTCTTACCCCCTTAAAGAAATATTGTCCTCGAGATTTGGTTGCTCAGGGAATAGGTATGACTTGAGTACACCATTTCCAGCTCGGGTATCCTTTTTCCTTTAGTTATTGTTCCCCCAAGAATTTCAGATGATCAACTTACCTTACTCTGGGGTGGTTTGCTTCACCTTACTCAAATCCTGTTAGATTTTTGCTCATATACCAATTCCTTTTTACTAACGTTGATTCTCCATACCTGTGGTGATATCCAATGGATCTGAGTATAAGTTTTCTTTTGTTCATGAAAACCATTTTACTTCTGTCATGGGGTTGCTTCAAATAAATGCAGGCCTTCTAGTTTCAATAAATGCTGAGAATTAATCATTGCCATCTTCTGACAGGACCTGACTACTCATAGGTGGTACTGATTTATTCCTTTAGCTCGAGCATGAGATATGTGCCAAAGATTCGACTGCCTTTTGTCATGAGCAATATAACGGTGTATGGAGTTATAGCTGTGTCATACCTCAAATATTTACATCTTGAGACTGGCCCGACAGGGGGCTGACAGACAAATGCTTTTCATGATAGACTGACCGTGTACTTGATTCTGTTGGTGATTATACCGAGTCTGAGCTGATTTTTCGACTTTTGATTTTCTCATTTTGTTGGTATAACCAATTGGATTTTTTTCACACTAACCATTTCAAGCGGGTCAGCGGGATATGAAATCCTGGTAAAACAGAGTAGGCCGCGGAGAGTATGCCTTTGTGGATCCATATGGAATTACGACCTCCAACTGATTTGGGTATCCGGACCCTGATGGTCGTGCAAAAATCATCATACATTTGTTGTCAGTCTCACCTTTTAATGGTCATGATTTTCTTTGTTAAGATACCTTACTGAAATAACTTGGCCACACATGTCCTTGATTCTTCGTATGACCATGGATGTGATTAGTGCAATATTTTTGACATTATTCCTTGTGCCTGTTTTCGGACCTGGGTCCACACACATATGACATATACCCGGGGTTTGTAGCTGTACAGAGCTCATTGCTGATGCCAATCATACAAGAAGGTGACAAGGTTTTAGGACATCTTCTTGTCAGTTGCGGGAATAATGACCTTAATGACCATTGTCAAGACTGTTGATTATGTGATGTCATCCCCAGATCTTGTCGATTCTTATAATTCATGAGATGTACCTCTGCTTATTTTCCTTTGCCTGACTCGGGAGGTTGTGGGATCCTTACTTTCCTTACGTATATCTGCTGGATCCTTGCCGCATCTCGTATAAATGATTGATGTGACTGGGATGCATGCTCACCATATATAGGAATCATATGCAACCAAACACTTGATTCTTGAGCGATACTAACATACATTGCCAACTCATGATATAACCTCGAAGGACGGTGTAATAGTATGATACTGACGCAGACTGAATGGCTTATGAGAGAAGCCATCTAAGTAGCTTGCCGGGGAATACTTGTTAACTTCTGCTCAAATCTTTTGTCTGGGTATTGTGTAGAAGAAGGCTCTATAGCTTACACACAAAGCTTGGTCTGATTATTGTGTTCGAGAAGCCTGAGTTCTGTACTTGAGAAGCTTCTCCTCGGGTTTGCTTGTTGAGAAAAATTCATTTCCGTTTGTCACAAGCTTTTATCGAGGTATCTTGCTGAGAAATACCAGGTATCTTGGACCGGAAATTGTTCACATATCATGCCGAGGAAAATTGAGGAGCCTTGCATCATAAATATCTTCCGATAAAGTGTGGAAGAAGACTGAGTTTCTTACATCCAAAGCTTCATACTAATATGTAGACTGTAATCTACACACACCCATAATATTCTGTGGCTGATTATTTGCATGAGAAATTTTTTTGACTGTCTTCCTTGAGCATATCACATTCTGACTTTATTTCAGATGATAACATATTCCAAGCATCATGCATTGCTGAGCCAAAATTTTGTATATGATCCATACCTTTGACTGAAAATATATCATTGAGCTTGTACTTGACTTGTCTTGTTGCTGACTTGATCATTGCTGCTGTGAGGATTTTGTACTGATGTAGACTTGAGGCTGATAGTTGATCCAATACACCATTGGTATTCTGAGAAGATATTAATGCTACAATGCAGTTGACTGGGCAGACCATACTGTTTAGCTGAGCTTCTTCCCAATATTTGAAATCCTTATTACTTCTTTGAGTCCGGTGTCAGTTGATGATCAACTCATTATAGGGGGGAAATAATGTAACACCGGGGCCTAAAAGAAAGAAGCAAAAGAAAACTCAACTAAACAAAAGCACACAACAACAATCACTACACACTCGAACAAAGTCACATAGTACTCCTAGTCACGCAATATGCATGCCTACTTAAGCACACAAATTTCGCAGAAACTCCGGGATTATGATCTAGCATGGTGTGATGGTGTGCACGAGGATGAATAAATGTGTGGAATAATTGGTGGAAACAGCGCTACACTAAGTGTTGGTTTAGTCCGGTACCAACCTGGACTATCCCGGAAGCGAGGAATTACTTGGTAACCATGCGGTAGGACACGAATGTCATGACCACATAATTATCAAGTGGACGGAAAAAGATCTGTACTCATCCAAAAAATAGGATAACGGGGAAAAACTGAGTTTGCTGGCACTGCCCTTTCGTGATGACTAATATCATTATGGGTTGCCAACATGATGAGGTAAAAGGACGATCCGTGATAGAAGCATGTCTATGACGGAAATGTTAGGCGGGGCTGAAAGAAGGATATCGACGCGATACCTGAACACCATTTTTGCAAACTGTGTCGGGATCACTTGGCATCACCCTGCCGGGACAGAAATGACGCCAAACACCGAACAACGAGAAAGAAAGAAACTAGAGGGAATGCAGGAGCTAAGCTATAGTGGATCGGAACCGATGCCAGCTATACTCATCAAAAGAAACCATTAGCAACAAATAATAAGGCTATATGCATGCTATGCAACAAACAAATGCGACAACCAAATGCAACAAACAAGGCAAACTATATACTACTGATTTCTACTGGTTTCTACCGCTCACACTGAATAGGGCGTCCTACAGCCATACTGCTTTGATACCAAGCCTGTGGCACCCCGGCTCAGAGAAACCGGAACGCCCCGCATTCCAGACAAGAGATCAAGGAGAAGTCTCTGGAATACGACACTGCTTGACATAGAACAAATCAGCTCTTATTACAAGAATAATAATACAAGGGTCTGATGTTACAAAGAAGCACATCAGCATGGTGATACTACGCCTGCGATACTACACTTGCTCTATGCTAGTAGCGGAACAACTCAAAGCAGCGGAATACTTCTAGCAGCGGAACAACGACAAATGTGGTGAACTCCACTCCACAGGGAGTCTGGCTGGGACACGATCTAGCTTGCACGAACGGAACCTCGACAAACAATCAATCAATCACGGCATCACCTGCAATCTGGCATGACAAGCTAGGTCAGTACATTGAATGTACTTGCAAGCTCACAACAACCAAAAGCATCAAGGCAAGACAACAACATAGCATTGGCAGGTTAATTAATTAACAACTAGTATGATGTAGCAACTACTAAGCATGGTCTGAAACTACTATATTACTGAAAAAAACAACATCTCGAATCTCAACAACCATCTCATTCTTGGCTAACCGGCCAAGCAATATACCATCCAAATGGTGACCATTCATGGATCACAAAGGAACCACACTTGATTCAACGGGTTACCTCATAACCAACAGTGATCATTCATGGATCACAAATGGAACCACACCTGGTTCAACGGGTTACCTCGTAACCAAACGGTGATCATTCACGGATCACAAATGGAACATCCACAAGATCACCTCGTGACCACATCACAAACTGAATGATCATTCCCAAGATCATCCCAACATCATCATCATCATCCAACCCAACTGTTACTCCTCAATATATATCAACATATAAATCACCTGTAAGTCATTTCATCATTTGAGTGTTGATCGAACAGTGTGACCTAGTATGAACTTGTGCCCATGACCGAGGACGCAGCTATCGATAGTTTAAACACACACACTCTGCAGAGGTAGCGCACTTTACCCACACCACGGAACCCATGGCCTCAAACTCCCATCCGGGTGGACCAATGGCGTTCTGACAAAACCGATCTGCTGCCATCACACTCTCCCGGCCACTCCGACCAACACCCCTTTTGGGTTCAGTCCTAGGTGGCCTCGTGCCTACCAAATGCATCAACGGCCACCGTCGTGGCAAAACAAAAACGGTCCCAAACGGGGACAAAAAGGTGCCTAACAACAACTACGGGCACACAAGGTTATGTCTGCTTACCTGGCTAGGGTACCGCATGCCCATAACCTTCCCTCGTTGGAGGCACCGGCGAGAGGCACGACAATAGACCACATTAGGGCCTTTCCATAAAAGGCAAATGTGGTTGCACTAGAAAAGCCCGGTTCGGTGGCACTTGACCAACTTAATGACAAAATTTATCCCCAAAATATGAAAGTGATAACTGATACTCCGATATCATCTATCAACCTACAATCCAAGTCATAGCAATATCCAACAAATAATCCAAAGCTTAATATCGTCTTACCAAAATACTCCGAGGACAGCATAACACTACTATCATGATGAATCCAAGAACGGTACTACTACTCCAATAACAAGATCAAAGTATTAACCTAAGATCCACATGCAGTCATTATCTCCAACATCATACTCCAAAACATAATATCAACTAGCATGATGATGAAAATAATACTAGCCACTAATAATCCAATGGCAATGTGATATCCATAGTAATACTCCAAAATAAACCAGATGCCAACATGAAAATAATCATACATAAGCCACTAATAATCCAAAGGCAACAAGTCATCCATATAAGCTACAAAATATCAATCCTGGAACTTCAAACAATATCATGGCAATGGCAAGATCAACAATACTCTGAGAAATGCCATGAATAAGATCACATGTAGCTAAAGCAATATTTTAAGCAAGTTGAAATAAAGAAACCATCTCCCTGCATTGCAATCATGCAAATGGAGGGTGTGGCTTCCCTGGGGTGGAAGGATTCAAGGGGAAGAAGTGTGAGAAGC
Source organism: Triticum urartu (assembly GCF_003073215.2). Taxonomy (NCBI): domain Eukaryota; kingdom Viridiplantae; phylum Streptophyta; class Magnoliopsida; order Poales; family Poaceae; genus Triticum; species Triticum urartu. The sequence goes on along the minus strand of NC_053025.1, from coordinate 205,408,647 downwards.
TCACGGAAAGAATCCCCGGAAAACGTTCATTCTTGGAGGGGGCTGATTTAGTGCAGGGGCAAAATGGACATTTTCAGAATGTTAAAAAATGGTGAAAATGGTACCAATAGAACGGGCTCGACGAGACAAAGAAGTGGGCTTTGGAATCACAACATTTTGAGTTCTGGGCAAAAAGATATGAATGTTTTTCTGCCAGGGACCTATCTGTAAGAAATCATCACAAACAGGCCCTCGACTGGGAAAACAGAAAGCACACTTTGCGAAAATACGCCTGATCCTTTGGAAAATGTATTCCTCGAGCTCGGCCAAAGCTTTGGTGAGGCTCAGCGAGCACTAGTGAGCACGGGAACACGACGAGGAAGAGCGGACGATGCTCACGGAGCAGCAAGAGCCAAGCACCATTAATGCCCTATCGGGCACTGTGTTCCTGTGGGCGTGCGTCAGCGAGTGTCAGTGAGAAAGCGGACAGAGGGGAGAGGGGTGTTGGGGAAGGGCGAAGATGAGGTGAAGCAAAGGGACATGGTCACGCGCGCGAAGACGACCAGTGGGGAGCGGACGAAGCAGAAACAACGCCCTGGACACGGCCACTACACACAGAGCACGTGCAGAGGCACGCCATCATCGTAGTCACCACTTGAACCTGGGCATTCAATGCTCTACAGTACCCAAAATGTTGTCTCACTGATAGTCCTTCCAAGATAGAGCATTGATGAGGCCATGGCTGGATCTGGGTTCTATGGTTAAATGGTAATCATCGTCTGATGTTTACTATAGTAAACTTGGCCGTGCACTGGTGATCAACAGGAAATTTATTTGAGAGAAATAGTTTGTCTGGGTGATCAGCTTAGGAAGGACTATAATCCTGCTAACTTTGATAAGATTAGGATCATGGTTTTACATAGTTACTTTGCAACTGACCCAGATGGTCCAGAAAATGGATCAAGATGATGCACTCAACTGGTGTGGCCACTTGAGCTCAAATTTGGCAACGCTCAGTGATTTGGAGAGATAAAGATTTTGTAAAAATTTCATACCAATTGGATTCACCCAATTGGTACTTCCTTCACAGCTATTCTCTTTGTCCAGAAACTTGCAAAAATCCTAGAGAAATATTGGTCTAATGATTTTGTCCCAAATTTGGTAGAGATATGTTATTTGGGCAGGAGCACAATCTGGTAATTTCTCAGATTTAATGAAGCAACATAAAATATACTTGCTTCACAATCTGAAAATATTAACAGAATAAAATATTTGATCCCGTGCTCACATTGATGATTGGATGGGGCTGAAATTTGGAGGAGTGTGATGATATGAGCACATTAAGGAGTGTGCAAAATTTCAACTCATTTGGAAACCCCTAGCTAGTACTTCCTTCACAATGCCTTTTGTCTGACAGAAAGTTTGAAAAATTGCTGAGGAAGATTGGCTAGGTAAATAAAGTTGAATTTTGGCATGAGGCAATGATTTGTACATAATAGAATTTCCAAAAGTTTTGGGAGCAATCAGGAAAGGATAGGTGGCACATTCTTCACAGAAACCCACACTAGACAGAAATGAAGCATAATTATTGGGGAATTGTTCTTGGGCTGGGGTAGGAAAGTTTGGGCATATTTGAGCAACATATCACCCAAAGAAATTATGAAAATTAATTGGGATTTTTGGGAGTGACACAAATATAGGTTGCTTCACAACCTAGGGCAGACAGGGTTATTCCTTTAATAGAAAAAGGAATATTCCTGAGAAAAGAATTTTAGGGTCTGGCTAGAATGGAAATGGAATGATCCTGGGAAAGTTTTGAGAATGATGAGCCGCGTAGGAGGGGAATGAGGATGGTTTCCTAGGTGGCAAGGCCACAGAACCACTCCAAAAAGAAAAACACAACAAAAACCAATATATCAAAAAGGAAAAGAAAAGGGCCAAAACCAGGCTGTTAGAGGGATCATTCAGATGATCCTCTCATCCAACAGCTCATCGAGCTCAAGAACACCTCATCTCCTGAGGTTGTTCCACCATTGTACTTGTTCATCCCGAGCCCCTTGAGGCAATCCACCACAAAACTGGAGTAGGCTATTACACCGCAAGGTGGCCCGAACCAGGATAAACCGTTGTGTCTCTTGTCCCTTGGGTTCGTCGAGCTAGGCCATGGAATCATCGAGCAGGCAGATTGAGAGGGGAGATTTCTTCGCACGCACCCCAGTGTTTCAACCTCTCAAGGGTCTACGGAACCCTGAATCTGACATTCATCATCCCGACAGTCTCCATGATGATGAGGGAGTAGTTCACCCTCGGGGCTGATGGTATGTACCAGTAGCTATATGTGTGATCTATCTCTCTCTCTCATGTTCTTGATTTGGCATGATCTTGATGTACTGCAAAATTTGTTACTGTAGTTGGATCATATGGTGTTTCCCCCCCTCTATCTTCTGGTGACGAATTGAGTTTTACCTTTGCGGTTTCACTATTATCGGATTTAATACTATTATAGATTTGAGAACACTTGATGTATGTCTTGCGTGAGATACCCATGGTGACAATGGGGTGTTCTATTGATTCACTTGATGTATTTTTGGCACTCAACTCGCGGATTTCCGAGGTGACATTGGGGGAATCTATGCATAGGGGTTGATGCACGTTTTCGTCCTTGCTTCTCCGGTAGGAATCTTGGGGCACTCTTTGAGGTTCTTTGTATTGGATTTAATATTATGAATCTGAAGTTGTTTGATGCATATCGTATAATTGACCCACATATACTTGTGGTGACATTGGAGTATCTAGGTCACATTAGGGTTGATTGATGTGTCTCATATGGTGTTATTTTACTCCAAACTCTAGGTCTATTTGTGACACTTATAGGAATAGCTCAATGGATTGATCGGAAAGAATAAATTTGAGGTGGTTTCGTACCCTACCAAAAATTTCATCTTATGTTCTCCGCGATAAGAACTTTGGAGTGAATCTTTGTTGCACATTGAGGGATTGTTATGTGATCCAATTATGTTATCATTGTTGAGAGACTTCGCACTAGTGAAAGTATGATCCCAAGGCCTTGTTTTCAAGCATTGCAATACCCTTTTTGCTCACTTTTGTTACTAGTTACCTAGCTGTTTTTATACTTTCATATTACAAAAACCTATGTCTACTATCCATATTACACTTGTATCACCATCTTTTCGTTGAACTAGTGCACCTATACAATTTACCATTGTATTGGGTGTGTGGGGGACACAAGAGACTCTTTATTATTTAGTTGCAGAGTTGTTTGAGAAAGACCATCTTCATCCTACGCCTCCCACAAATTGATAAACCTTAGGTCATCCACTTGAGGGAAATTTGCCATTGTCCTACAAAACTCTGTGCTTGGAGGCCCAACACTATTCTACAATAAGAAGGTTGCATAGTATACATCAATCTCTTTTCTAGGACCATTGCCGAGGAGGTTAGTGCTTGAAGGTATATCTTTAGATCTTGCAATTAAATCTTTTAGTTTCTTGTTTTATTACTAGTTTAGTATATAAAAGAAAATTACAAAAAATTATGGAATTGAGGTTGCCTCATATGCTTCATCTTTTTAATGTCTTTCGTGAAAATGATGCAAAGGAAAATTGTGCTCAAGTGTTATAAGAAGAAGTTAATAAATTGTTTGGCACTAAATCTTTGAATGATGAGCATGACTGCAATGTTATTAGTATGAATTCCTTGAAAATCCATGATTCTAATGATATGCAAAGCCACAAGCTCGGGGATGCTATGTTTGATGAAGATGATATTTTTTGTCCAGCACGTTTTGATGAGCAAAATTATTATGATGATAGCATGCCTCCTATTTACGATGATTGTATTGATGAAAGTCGGCTTGGAAGAGTGTTAACTATAGGTAATGATCCCACTATTTTGGAGGGTGTTGAATTTCATAATATTTATGAACATGGATTTGTAGAGGTCGTGACTTTGTTTGGTGATAAATCCACTATTTCGGAAGAGGTTCCAATTGATTATGTGAAAAAGTTGCTATCTATGATGATTATGGTGATTAAAAATAATGAAACTTGTCATCATGATTTTAATTTTCAATTGGATTATGACTAACATGATAGTTATTTCGTTGAGTTTGCGCCCACTACTATTGATGAGAATAGATTTGCTTATGTGGAGAGTAATAAATATTCCATGCTTGTGGATCATGAAAAGAATGCTTTATGTGATAGTTGCATTTTTGAATTCATTCATGATTCTACTGAAAATTATTACGAGAGAGGAACATATGTTTTACATATCTCAATAATATCATGTTAACTCTCTATGTGTTGAAAATATTGAAGTTTTGGTTATTTTGCCTTCCTATGCTAGTTGATTCTTGTCCCCATAAATTGTTTGCTCACAAAATCCCTATCTATAGGAAGTGGGTAAGACTGAAATGTGCTAGTCATATGCTTCATGATGCTCCCATTGTGTTTCAGTTCTTATCTTTTATGTGAGCATAATTGAAATCATCATGCCTAGCTAAAAAGGCATTAAAGAAAAGCGCTTGTTGAGAGACAACCCAATATTTACCCCTACTGTTTTTGTGTGTTCACATGATTAGGCTACTTCAGTAATCATGTTTTATAGATTTTGTTTCAATAAAGTGCCAAGTAAGACCTTTGGGATGGTCTTTGGTGATAGTTGATTTGATCTTGCTGGAAAAACAAAAACTTTTGTGCTCATTGCCAGAATTTTAGAAATTCACAAAAGCGTGCTTTTGAGCTGAATTTTTTACACAAGATTTATATACAAATTGCCTAGATTGTCCTAAGTGTTCAGAATTTTTGCAGTTACAAAAGTATATGAAGTTTCCAGATTACTACAGACTGTTCTGTTTTTGACAGATTCTGTTTTTCATTCTGTTGTTTTCTTATTTTGATTAATCTATGGGTAGTATCAGAGGACATGAACCATGGAGAAGTTAGAATTCAGTATATATAACACCAATATAAAATTTGAATGATTTTACAACAGAACCTAAAAGTGGTTATTTGCTTTTTTTCACTAACGAATCTTACATGTTTTCTGTTACGTTTTGTGTGATTGAAGTTTTCATGTTTTGGGTGAGATGTTGATATCATGGGAATAATGAGTGGCAAGACCCTAAGCTTGGGGATGTCCAAGGCACCCCAAGGTAATATTCAAGGAAGACCCAAGCAACTAAGCTTGGGGATGCCCCGGAAGGCATCCCCTCTTTCGTCTTCAACATTATTGGTAACCTCACTTGGAGCTATATTTTTATTCGTCACATGATATGAATTTTGCTTGGAGAGTAATTTTATTTTTTTTAGGATTTGCTTGATGATATTTAGGATAATATTTTGCATCTTTTAGTTCGATAAAAGGTTAAGTATAGCCTTTACCATACTTATCTTGCAAGTCTATATGCTGTTGTTCTGAAAACATAATATTTTTTATCATTGTATTAATATTTATGAATAGTCAGGACATTGTAAAATCTTGAAATTTTTACACAATGAGTAAAGACAAATTTTCTACAGTGTGTTAATTTTTTTAAATTTGTGGAGATAGGGAAGTATAATTCCTCTTGCATTCTTTACAGACTCTTCTGTTTAGACAGATTGCTGTTATGTTTGCATTGTTTGCATATGTTTGCTTGTTTAATGATTCTATTTGAAGATGGGAGTATTAAATATGCAGAGGCATTTAGCATGAAATGTTAAATAATAATTTTAGTGACTTTCTACAGTAGAGAATGATAAGGTTATTGCATTCATTTATAGTAACTTATCTCACGAGTTCTTGTTGCGATTTGTGTTGATGAAGGTCTTAAGATTTAGGGAAACCGTGAAATAAAAGGAATTAAGGAGACACAAATCCTCAAGCATGGGGAGCCCAAGGCATCCCTAATTAATATTTACAGAAGTCTCAAGCATCTAAGATTGGGGATGCCCTGCTTGGCATCCCACCTTTCTTCTTCAACAATGATCGGTCAGTTTTGGTTGAACCGAAGTTTTTGCTTCTTCACATGATTTGTGCTATCCTTGGAATGTAATTTTATTTTGTTTTGCTTTCTATTTTAATAAAGTACTTAATATCTGAAATTTTATTTATGAGAGAGAGTCTTCACACAGCAACATAATTATTCAACTACTCATTGATCTTCACTTATATCTTTTTGGAGTAGTTTGTCAGTTTCAAGAAGGATATAATAAAAACTTTCATAAAGGGCATTGAATATATGAGAAGTTTGACTCCTTGAATTTGTTTTGATACATAAATATGGTGATATTAGAGTCATGCTAGTGAGTAATTATGGATTGGTAGAAATACTTGTGTTAAAATTTGTGATTCCCGTAGCATGCACGTATGGTGAACCGTTATGTGATGAAATCGGAGATTGATTTATTTTTTGATTGTCTTCCATATGTGTGGCGGTCAGGGCTGAGTGATGGTCTTTTCCTACCAATCTATCCCCCTAGGATCATGCATGTAGTACTTGGTTTCGATGGCTAATAAATTTTTGCAATAAGCATGTGAGTTCTTTATGACTAATGTTGAGTCCATGGATTATATGCATTCTCACCCTTCCACCATTGGTAGCCTCTCTAGTACCGTGTGATCACCCACAAGTATAGGGCACCAACTGTAGCCTTTTCAATAAGTAAGAGTGTTGAACCCAATGAGGAGCAAAAGGAAATGACAAGTGGTTTTCAGCAAGGTAATGTCTGCAAGTGCTAAAATTGTAAGTAACAGAGTAGTTTGATAGCAAGATAATTTGTAACGAGCAAGTAATGATAGTAGTAGCAAAAGTGCAGCAAGCTAGCCTAATACTTTTGAGTCAAAGGACATGCCAAAACGGTCTCTTATAATAAGCAAAGCGTTCTTGAGTGTACACAGGAATTTCATATAGTCACTTTCATCATGTTGATTCGATTTGTGTTCGCTACTTTGATAATTTTATATGTGGGTGGACTGGTGCTTAGGTGTTGTTCTTACTTGAACAAACCTACAACTTATGATTAACCCCCTTGCAAGCATCCGCAACTATGAGAAAAGTATTAAGGATAAATCCTAACCATAGCATTAAACTTTTGGGTCCAATCGGTCCCTTACGGAATAGCTCATAAACTAGGGTTTAAGCTTCTGTCACTCTAGCAACCCATCATCTAATAACTACTCCACAATGCATGCCCTTAGGCCCAAATGTGGTGAAGTTTCATGTTGTTGACGTCCACATGACACCACTAAGGGAATCACAACATACATACTATTAAAATATCGAACACATATCAAGTTCACATGATTACTTTCAACATGATTTCTCCCGTGACCTCAAGAACAAAAGTAACTACTCACAAGTGATAAACATGCTCAAGATCAGAGGTGTATTAAATAGCATAATGGATCTGAAAATATAATCTGCCACCAAATAAACCTTATAGTAATCAACTACAAGATGTAATCAACACTACTAGTCACCCACAAGTACCAATCTATAGTTCCGGTACAAAGATTGAACACAAGAGATGAACTAGGGTTTGAGAGGAGATGGTGCTATTTAAGAAGTTGATGGAGATTGCCCTCCCCAAGATGGGAGAGTTCTTGGTGATGATGAAGACGATGATTTCCCCCTCCGAGAGGGAAGTTCCCCCGGCGGAATCGCTCTGTCGAAGGGCAAAAGTGCTCCTGCCCAAGTTCCGCCTCGAGATGGCGGCGCTCCGTCCCGAAAGTCCTCTCCTTATTTTTTCTAGGTCAAAATGACTTATATACCAGAAGATGGGCAACGTAGGTGGGCCGAGGGGAGCACCACCCACCAGGGCGCGCCCAGGTGGGTTGTGCCCACCTGGTGGGCCCTCTATGGTACTTATTGGCTCCAATATTCCTCATATATTCCATAAAAAAATCTCCGTAAAGTTTCAGCTTGTCTGGAGTTGTGCAAAATAGGTGGCCTGACGTAGCTTTTCCAGGTCCAGATTTCCAGCTACCGGAATTCTCCCTCTTTGTGTGTACCTTGCATATTATGAGGGAAAACGCATTAGAATTACTCCAAAAAGCATTATTATGCATAAAAACATAATAAATAATAGTAGGAAAACATGATGCAAAATGGACGTATCAAATCTACCAAGCTTAGACCTCGCTTGTCCTCAAGCGAAAACCGAATCGAAAAACATGTCCACATTCATAGAGAGAGAGAGGTGTCGATCAAAACAAAATACTTACATAGAAGCATCATGTGAATTATAATAACAACAAAAAACTTTAACATAAAAATTTTATCGTAGAACTTTTATCGTAGACTTCTGATGAATAAGTAACAATTCATCACATTATCAATGTATAAAGCATAAACTCTATTATAAACCAACAAACTATGTTCTCAGTCAACTTTGCAACTACAATTCATCATCTTTTCAGGAAGGATTAGGTATCGGATCCTTTAGGAAAGTCCACATAATCTACCATCATATAGTCTTCTATGATTGCTAACACTCACCGCATACACATGAGCTAAACGTATCAACCAGACACATAGAAAGATAGGGGCTTATAGTTTCGCCTCCCAACATATTCACCTCAAGGGTGATGTCAACAATAATAACTAATGCCACCGATATTCAACTGGACATATCTGCCTAGATCTTTCCTCACCACATGATGCTTGCCAAAGGAGAAAAATAAAAAGGAATAGAGGGAAAACCTTTTGACTCTTGCATAAAAGTAAATACATAAAAGTAAAAGATATGCCCTTCACAGAGGGAAGCAGAGGTTGCCATGCGCTTATTTGTTTGTATGCTCAACCCCTTAGTGCAAAAGAATGTCATGTTGTATTGCCCCTTGTGATGGCAACCTTTATTATGCAGTCTGTCGCTTTTATTCTTCACCATCACAAGTTCGTAGAATGCTCAATTTTCTCTTAAACTAAATGATCTCACACTTTTAGAAGCAATTTTTATTGCCTTATTGCACCGATGACAACTTACTTGAAGTATCTGACTAAATCCTTAGATGGTATGGTGGACACTTGAAAATAAGATTTGGGTTTACGGGTTTTTGGATGCACAAGTAGTATCTCTACATAGTGCGCAATTTTTGGCTAGAAAAGATATGGGGAAGCACCACATGTTGAAGGATCTATGACAATATAAGTTCTATGTGAATATGAACAAACATAAATCATTAAGTTGTCTTCCTTGTCCAACGTCAACAATTTTGGCATATGATATTTTGATGAGGCTGATAATCACAAAAGATTTCTAGAATAGTATATTTATATGTGAGTCTTCTCTTCCATAATTAACTCTTTCATGAGTTGCATCATTGACCAATGCTATATTTTTCAATCTGTAATAAAATTGTCAACTTATACCTTTCCTTATGTGGTGTCATCACCTACCATAAGATTAACATATGATCTTTTTCATTTATTTCCTTCCTTTTTATCGGAACATGAAAATAAAGAAAGCAAAAACTCAAACTAAACTTTATTATATATATATATATCACACATGATTACAAGGATAGACCACTAAGCAAACTCTCAAAAAGAAAGGATTGAACTAAAATTTTATTCATCTAAAGCAAAAGATAAATATCGATCGAGCTAACATAAGTAAACGCAAAAGATACTGGAGGTGATACGATATTGGGGCACCTCCCCCAAGCTTGGAGGAAGCCAAGGGGAGTTCCCATACTCGATACTCAATTTTCTTTTGGTGATGAAGAAGGTGGTGGTGATGATGTAGTAGCGATCATGTCCTTCAAGATCAATAGATATTCCAATCTACGGATGACGCTCCGGAGGAGGAGGATGTGCTCTTGATGCAAAATATTTTCACGAGTGAGACATTTATTTTGCACACGAACCGTTTCAATAATTCAAAAGGTTTCAATCTCACTCAGGGTAAGATGAGCATAGTAGGGTTTAAGGATATCTTCTTCTTCTTCCTCAGCAGGCCAGGCCTGCTCAACTGCCGATGCTTGATCTCCGGTAGCCTCCTTGCTCTTGTCTCCCTTGACAGCTTCTATGGGCTCTTCTCTCTTTAGCTCGATCCTCATCAACCAAGCATCCTCTTCCACATTGTTGGAGGAGGAAGAAGACATGATGCCAAGCTCAACAGATCTGACTGAAAACAACAAGAAAAGAGAATAGAAGATTTCTCCGCAATATGGTGGTCAATAGGTTCAGGGGGTGTATAAAGATTTTTTATCTTGGGAAACAAGCAAGTTGTAAAAAACGAAGTCTAGAAGGTACCCGAGGTAGCTTGCCAGGCGCGCCCTGGTGTCTTGTGCCCACCAGGGGACGCTTCCTGGAAGTTTCTTGATTCGCAAAATTCTTAAATATTCCAAAACTGATAAAAAATATTTTTGTGGATTTTTCGGAGTTTGTTTACTTACCGTATCACGTACCTCCTTATTTTCCCGATTCTGGAGTGTTCCGGAAGGACTCTTTTATTTGTTCTTCCGGTGTCATAGTTTGGATAATATTACTTTTAACATTAGTGGGCGTACCTGAGATATAATGTTTTATTCGTTGCCCATTGACAACCTTCGGGTTAGTACCTTCAGAATTATTTATTTGATGGCTCCAGACAGATAAACCTCCTCGATATCATAGGGGCCTTCCCATTTTGAGAGGAGTTTTCCAGCAAAGAATCTGAAACGAGAATTGGACAAAAGAACATATTCTCTGACTTTAAACGCATGCTTCTGGATTCTTTTTTCATTCCATCTTTTAGCTTTTTCTTTGAATAATTTTGCACTTTCATAAGCTTGGGTTATCCATTCATCTAGTGAGCTAATATCAAATAACCTCTTTTGACCAGCAAGTTTGAAATCATAGTTGAGCTCTTTGATGGCCCAATATGCTTTATGTTCTTACTCAAGAGGGCAATGACAAGCTTTTCCATAAACCATTTTATAAGGAGATATAGCCATAGGACTTTTATATGCTATTCTATAATCCCAAAGTGCATCATCTAATTTCATAGACCAGTTCTTCTAGGACCTATTGATAGTCTTTTGCAAAATTAATTTTATTTCTCTATTGCTAAGTTCAACTTGACCACTAGACTGAGGATGATAAGGTGATGCAATTCTATGGTTAACACCATGAATAAAGTGTGAACCACCATCAGTCATTAAATATCTAGGGACTCCAAACCTTGGGAAAATGACTTTCTTAAGCATTTTAATCGAGGTGTTATGATCAACACTACTAGTTGGAATAGCTTCTACCCACTTAGTAACATAATCAGCAGCAACCAAACAGTACTGCAGGATGCTGCTAACACGACACTATGTTCAGAGACCCTTCGAGAAACTGTGTGCAATGCAATAATCGCAAATGGTGGCGTATGACAACCGTCAAAAAAGGTGCAAAACATTTGCGATGGAGGATGCATCAAACACGGTTCAGATTTTAGTTGCATGTGTGATGAAGGGCATACGGTTTAGTTCAATTAACTGTTTGCGATGAGGAGGAACAAAATAAACGGGCAGCCTGATGAAGGCGTGTGCGATACACAACATATGGTTCACTCGGATGAACTATTTGTGATTAGAAAAAACAAAAGAAACAGGCAACCAGATGAAGGTGTGTGCGATGTACAACGTACTATTCACTCAGATGAACTCTTTGCGATTAGGCAACACAAAAGAAACGGTCAACCATATCAAGGTGTGTGCGATATACGGCATGTGGTTCACTCGGATGACCTATTTGCGTTGACACAAGAGAACAGAAACGGTTCAACTTAACAAGACGGGTGTGTTTTGTGATGGGGTTGCATACAGGATGACAACACATACACACACACACACACTTATAAGGACAAGCTTGCATAACCAAATTAAATATCCACTTACATAGGTGGCTACTACAACCATGGCATTTGCACACACCAAAGTAAACTATTACATGCATAATTACATAGGTGGCTACTACACACATGACATTTCCACACACCAACAATAAAGTAAACAATATATTACATGCATGATTAACTAGCATAAACGATCATCTGATCATCATCTACTTCTTGTGATGCTTGCTTTGCTTGTGGCTCGATCCGGGCTTGTCGATTTTTGTAACGAGGGACTTCCTCATGTCAACGATCCGCATGTGCATCTCGTAGCATGTGTACATGCTCTTGACCGCGAACCTGAGGTGAGGTTCATCTAGTTGCCGCATCCAGGCCCCGTGCCAGGATACAGGACTTGTCCTCTGGGCATCCTGCTTCATCTTTTCGTAGTAGGGGTCGATGAAGGCCGAGGTGAGTTCGACCAGGGAGTCCATCTTCGTGTTGCCCCAGACCCTGTAGTGGTCACGGATTTCGACAAGGTTCTTGCAGGACAAGCCCGTAAAACTGAGCGCTTTTACATCGTTGGTGGTATCCACCATGGTGAACTTGTAGTCAGTGTTGTTCACAAACCTTTTGAAACGGTCGCAAGGCTCTATGGCCATGTAGTAGTGGTAGATGAGGACATGATGGCGCACGCACAACTGGGCAACGACAACCTTCTGATCTATGTCGGGACGACCGGCAGTGTACTGGAGGTTGATGCCGACCACCTTGTACTTGTCTCCACCAAGCAATTGCTCAACGCTGTTGATGTAGTCGTCCACCACGGCCGGGTCGATGGTGTACACCACCGAGAGATCCGTCTCCCTCGCGTGGGTCTCCACTCTATGCTCGCCGAACTCCATTGGAGCGCCGCCGCACCAGACATCCCCTCTCCATGTGTCGTCATGGGTGTGCTTGTTGTGTTGTCGGGTGCGATTGAAAGGTTGAAGAGACTAAGGTTATAATGGCCGCGGGAATGAAAAGGGAAGCCGGAGGGTCAGGAATATCGGCAGGACCAGATGGCAGTTCTAATTTGCAGCGCGTAACTCCAACATTCTGCATGTAACTACGTCACGTGGCAACGCGCGCGGTGCAACCGCATGCATATGGGGCCCCTGACATGATCGTCTACACGCCCAACCGCTGGCAGAGCACGCGCGTAGGGACATGAGTAGAGCGCTCCGAATATAGCAGTTGAACACATAGGGAAAAGTTGTCCACAAGCCGAGCGCACCAACAGAAGCGAGCAGAGCACGCCAATGGACACAAGCAAAGCGCGGTGCGGCGCCTAATGGCGGGATATACCTTCATTCAAGCGAATCAAAATAAGACTGGAACAGACAAGTCTGTATTGAGCAAAGGGATCGCACATGTCTGTATTGACTGGAATGAGAACGCAATAGCAAAATAAGAATTAAGGCCACGATGATGCGAGCGCAGTGGTGGTTACAGGAGGCGAGAAGAAATATGCTTCCATCAACGTACGACCTCCTCCTCCTCAACTTAGTGAGCCGGCCGGGCTACCCACCAGCGGCTAAGGAGCGGCGGCTTTTGTTGCAAGGTCAAGGTGCTTCTCAACAAAGACATCCATGGCTTCTAGCCGGCTGAAGAAGGCCAACGTCGTAGCGTCCTCGCTGGCCTTGTAGATACCTATATACACGATTCGCTCATACATATGGATTTGTAGGTCGATAGTTTCTTGCAGGGCGAGGTTCCTTGTGGCGAGCACGACCTCCAGGTGGACATTCTTCGTGGCATCGGCGGGCAGTCGCAGGGCCACCAGTGCTTGAAAGAGGTTCCGACCATGGAGGCCGGTTAGGGTGGCAAGCAATGAGTAGCCCGGGTGCGCGGGCTGGAGGAGTACGGCGATGTCATCCGTGAGCTTCTTGATGACGGCGAACCTGTTGGTGGTGTGAACGATCATCTGGTCCAACTGAGAGTCGTAGTTGGCATCGATGGCGGCCGTCCACCAGCCGGTCGCCAACACGGTATGGAGACGATCTACAGTGCCATGCCACAGGCCGGCGTCATGGACCATCTGGCACAGCCGCTGGTTGCTCACGTGCATCGCCGGCATCGGCCTGGATTGGGCACTTTTGCGCTTATTTGTGTAGGTCCTTAGGAAAATGCTTATGTGCGTACGATGTGGTAGATGCATTGGAATGGAGGGGTGCCTTTATATGAGTGCAAACTGCGTTATATTCACATCGTGCTGCCTCTCATTTCCCGGTCCTCCCATTACTTCCCTCATACATTCACACGATGCTAATTGAAGGAGGATGCATCATTGGCCGTTCAACATTTCGGGAACAGCTACCCTCTCCCTCGTCTGCATTAAAAGTCGTATCGGGAACTATGCCGCCCACTGTCAAATCGAATAGTACTGCGTCGCCCGCTGCATGCCTGGCTGAACACGCCTCCTCTCCTCCATCTATGCTTAATTACTGAATTTTAGTTGCAAAAATTAGATACTGCTAGTGATTTTTAGTTTCATATTTTGACAAATCGCAGTGTTACAAGATTGGCAAATGGCAATGTTACTAGATCAACAAATGTCAATCTTCCTAGTTTGACAAATGGCAACATACCCAATATGACAGATGCAAATCGCACCAAATTGTTTGTAAGTGGTTCACACGGGTCATCCAAAAGGACCGTTAGTGTTCAAGAGATGCACAAATCCTGCTCTCACTTTGCATACGGGTGTTCTATCTAAAACCATCATGCTTGTTGTGAGAAGCTCTGGATTGTGAGAAGCATATACCCAAACCTGCCCCAAATGGGACAAAAAATTTACCACGGCATGTTGATGCCGCTCCATGGTAGCATGCCAAGTTTCATGAATTTTAGACGAGTTTTGGATCTACTAGAATTTAAAAACAAGGCATCTCAATGTTTGCGGCCGAGTGACAGTGGCAGGGGGTTTGACATTCATTCCAATTTCTTGCATGGGACCTAAGCATGCACCCAAGGACAAAGGATTTGATTTTCAACCAATTTATATGCATCAGAGCATGTGCATGTAGTTCAAATTTGAATTATGCACTTAAATGCATTGAAAACTAACTTAATGAATAAAAATGTCCAATCGACCCCTGAAAAATCACAAAAAATAACACAACACTCATGTTGTTCTATGTTGACACGAGAAAAAATTTGAAAGGTATAAGAGACAATGGATATCGTTTCGTCCCCAAAGGTGGGGCGTTCCCTATCGAAACCATCATGCTTGTTGTGGGAAGCTCTGGTTTGTGAGAAGCGTATACCCAAACCTACCCCAAATGGGACAAAAAATTTACCACGACATGTTGATGCCGCACCATGAAAGCATGCCAAGTTTCATGAATTTCAGACGAGTTTTTGATTTACTAGAATTTAAAAACTAGGCATCACAATGTTTTGCCGGTAATCAACGGTTCCCTGGTGTTTAAAATTCATTCCCATTTCATGTATGGGACCTAAGCATGCACCCAGGGACAAAGATTTGATTTTCAACCAATTTATATGCACCGGAGCATATGCATGTAGTTCAAATTTGAATTATACACATAAATGCATTGAAAACTCAGTTAATGCATAAAAATGTCCAAACGAACCCCGAAAAATCACAAAAAATAGCACAACACTCTTGCACTACAAAAAAATACAATTCTATGATGATACGTCTTTGTCATAGTAGGTCGCATTTTCTGTCATGCATGTACATCCTTGACGATTTTATGACAGAATCAAGATAGTCATACCTGCGCTGTCGTAGAAGTGTTCCATGACATGACCAAAATTATCATCACGGAAGTGTCCACTTCCATGATGATAAATCCCGCGTCACAAAAGTGCTTTCGTCAAGGGTGACCGACACGTGGCATCTACCGTAACAGAACGCCATTAAGCTATCGGGTCGGGTTTTGGATTCGATAACCCGTTAACAGCCCCGACCAATGGGGATTTTCCACATGTAAAATCATCATTGGCTGCAGGAAACACGTGTCGGCTCATCGTTGGGACAGATGTCATCCACTCATTGGACAGAAGGCGCCTATGATACGTCGACACGTGGCACGACCCAACAGAGGCCCATTCTTGTGGAAAGGCCAGCCCGTTTGACTTGGTCAAAAGGTGGTGGGCCGGCCCATGTAAAGCATGTTAACGGCCTGTTCGCAGATAGCCCATTTACAGCCCGCTAACCCAAGGCCCATTACGCCCTATCCGAATTAGGCCCAGTAGCGTCATCTGGGCCACCCAATATGATTCCATCCCGTTTTCACTTCTGGCCCATGACGTCTTTCGGCCCATATGAGGCCCTATGTAACTCTTGGCCTATTAACGGACCATGGTGAAACTGGCCCGTAATGAACAGTGTATCACTTTACACCCATTAACGACCCATGTTGAAACTAGCCCGTAATGAACAGTGTATCACTTTATACCCATTAACGGCACGTTATTCCGTTAGGCCATTTCCAGCCCATGTTATCTTTCGCCCTTCTCAGATCCCATTTATTCTTGGGCTCATTTCTAGCATTCATTTACTTACGGCCTGTTACTATCATTTTCTGCTTGTGGGCCAAATTCAGCCCGTGGAAACAGTCGGCCCGTTTGTGGTCCGTTAATACATTGGGCTGTTTTCATAGCGTCATCAAATACGGCCTATTAACGATGGCCCGTTATGGCCGACCCATGAATGGACGATTCCAACTCTAGCCCGTTTATGGCCATAATGCGGTCTGTTTGGCCCATGTTTGGCCAATCGATCATATGGTCCGTATAAGGCCCATTAATGATACGGCCCATAGAAGGCCCATTGTTTCTACGGCCAGTAGGAGGCCCAGTGTCAATACAGTAAATATTAGCCCATGGTTATTGTGGCCTAGTTTAAAAAAATAGGTTATTGCAGCCACTAGCTAATCGCGGAAAAAGAACTGCAATGACTACAAGCAAACAAATAAACACGACAACAAGGAAATAAATAAGCAAGTAACTAATGCTAGGCTATCACGGCTATTACACATATTACATCCATTGGGCATCAAAGTTCGCCACTAGTGCAAATATAGGGAACAAAGTAGCATATCATATACACTGGTTGTCAAAGTTGGCGACCAGCGCAAATAAACGCCGCAGCAAAACAAATCCAGAACTAAAACCACTTCAGAAGATCTCAAGAAACAATATCCTGGGTACCCATAATGCTGGCAAGATGCTTAGCAAGCTTATTAACTTTCTCTTGTTTGGCGCTTAAATCCTCCAATGCTTGCTGTTGCACCAGAAAATATGCATATGAATTCTGTAGGGACTTCCTCAGTCCTTCAGCTTCCTGTCGCAGCACATCTGATCGATGTCTTTCAACTTGAAGTTGAGACTCAAGAAGACAAACTGATTCAGGCAGCGAGTTCGAAGAGCTTGTGCCAGCAGTAGTGGCCAGTAACTCGAACACTACATCAAGACAGGACTTTTGGGTTCCCTCACTTTCGTCAGGATAGTTTTTATCAGCTCTCTTGGAGACAAACAGGGATGTCTCACTATCTTGAACCTTAAACAGGTACTGTTCTCCAATATTTTTTTCCGCATTCTAAAAGAGAAACAAGCAGACACATCACATGTTTACCATGTTGTATATGAAACTCATTTTGGTAAATGAGTTGAGTAGTAAAGTGGACAGGATAACAACATGAAACAAACATATATCTATGTACCATGGTCACTTTATGGTCTATCTCATTCTAGTTTTTGTTGCCAAATCAAGATAGAGACACAATTCAAATAATATTTGTTCAAGACAGAGCAGAATAGACAGAATATAAGTGTGGGTAACAATAGAGCAATAACAACATTTGTAATGTGCATGACATGAGAACATAACTGTTTATTCAATTGAAACTGAAATCAACATAGAGTAGGTTACAACAGCAAACCTGTTAAAGAAACAGGTTTAAAACATACCTGTTGCGCCATTGGAGTTTCAATTCCATCCTTCAAATTTGAAAATAGTTGGTATGAGTAAATACAGTAATGCAAGAGCAAAGGAGTATGAACCATAGCAACAGAACCTGACCTGAGAACAAATCTTCTTCTCCTTTAAGCGTTGAGTTGGGATCTGGAGTGGTGGTCCTCGTGCTTTGAGCACTGCAGTTCCCTTACTAACTGCTCGTGTTTGGGTGCTCTATGGTGGAGACGATGCTGTGTCAACTGGAACTGGGTTACTATCTGCCGAGGTTGGGGTTAGAAGGGGTGTAGCTGGTTCTCTTTCCAACTGGGCAGGGGTACAATCTGCGAGAGTCTGGGTTATGTGTGGTGGATCTGGTCCTTGGGCAAGCACAACCGTGGTTCTATCTGCATCAACTGGTAGCACTATCTTTTCTGAAGACCGTGTTGTTACTCCCTTAGATACTTCAATCACGCTCTCGAATTGAAATCGCTGATAAACAAGAAAAGTAATTGAAAGTATAGACATTGTATGATAGACAGGTGCAATGGATAGTGGGGAATAAAAGAGGGCATGAAATAATTCATATTTCTGTTGTCTAACCAAACAGGATAGCATGACACAATTTCACATATATGATGGCTAACTAAACAGGATAGCATGACACAATTTCACATTATGATGGCTAACTAAAAAAGATGGAAAGACATAGTTCAAAATATGAGACTATGTAAACAAGATGACATGACATAACTATATAATGTGTTTATTAAATAGGTTGGCATGCCATAATTCACATACATTCACTGATAGAATGCCATAATTCAAAATATGATGACTGTAAACACTAAACAAGATGAGATGGTATAACTATATGATGTCTTTATTAAATGGGTTGCCATGCCATAATTCAGATAGATGATGTGTATGTACTATGGTAAACATGATGGCATGATATAATTCAAATATATGATTTATATAGTAAGCAAGTAAGCAGATGGCAATCCGTATATGATGTAAAAACTAAGCAATGCAAGACAACATGCATGACATGGGTAATATAACCCTGCCAAGTATGAGCATAGACCTTAGGGGGAAAATAGGACTGGTGATCAGTCTCTGAATCCTCCTATGAGGAGCTCTCTGTAACCAGCAAGATGTCTGCTTCAGCAGGTAGCATTGTCTGCTCTGAATACCTTGTTTTCACTCCAGATACTTCCATCACCGCTTCAAATGGTTGATGCACAGGAAGAGTAGCATTGGCTAAACAACATGTCTTTGCATAATTCACATATATAATGCCTTTGCAACAAGATAGCATTTTATAATTCACATATATAATGTCTTGCAACAAGATGGCAATGCATAATTCACATATATGGTAATTAGACACTGAACAGGTGGCATTCACACAAAGCATGTCTAAACTAATCAAATAACATAGCAATGCGAGACACCATACGCACGATATGAGCAACATAACCCTGCCAAATTAGAGCATACACCTCAGGGGGGGGGAATAGGACTGGTCATCTGTCTCTGAATCCTCCTCTGAGGAGCTATCCCTAACCAGCGAGATATGCGCTTCTTCATATAGCATAGTCTTCTTTGAAGACCTTGTTTTCACTCCAGAATTTGCCATCACCGTGTCAAATGGCTAATGCACACGAAGAGTAGTTGAATGTAGTAACATTGTTAACAAATGTAATATGTAACGAAAAAAGGATGGCCTGATATAATTTACATATAAGATGACTGGCTAAGCAGGATGGCATTGCAAAATTCACATATATATGATGCCTGGCTAAACAAGATGGCGTTGCATAATTCACATAAACGATGAATAAACTAAACAGATGGCATTTGCACAAAGGATGTCTATACTAAGTAGATGACATATTTGATGTATAAAGTAGGCAATGCAAGACACTGATGACTCACAAGTGTAGGGGATCTATCGTAGTCCTTTCTATAAGTAAGAGTGTCGAACCCAACGAGGAGCATAAGGAAATGATAAACGGTTTTCAGCAAGGTATTCTCTGCAAGTACTGAAATATGTGGTAACAGATAGTTTTGTGATGAGATAATTTGTAACGAGAAACAAGTAACAGAAGTAAATGAAGTGCAGCAAGGTGGCCCAATCCTTTTTGTAGCAAAGGGCAAGCCTGGACAAACTCTTATATAAGGAAAAGCGCTCCCGAGGACACATGGGAATATCGTCAAGCTAGTTTTCATCACGTTCATATGATTCGCGTTCGGTACTTTGATAATTTGACATGTGGGTGGACCGGTGCTTGGGTGTTGTTCTTACTTGAACAAACATCCCACTTATGATTAACCTCTATTGCAAGCATCCGCAACTACAACAAAAGTATTAAGGTAAACCTAACCATAGCATGAATCATACGGATCCAAATCAGCCCCTTACGAAGCAACGCATAAACTAGGGTTTAAGCTTTTGTCACTCTAGCAACCCATCATCTACTTATTACTTCCCAATGCCTTCCTCTAGGCCCAAATAATGGTGAAGTGTTATGTAGTCGACATTCACATAACACCACTAGAGGCTAGACAACATACATCTTATCAAAATATCGAACGAATACCAAATTCACATGACTACTAATAGCAAGACTTCTCCCTTGTCCTCGGGAACAAACGTAACTACTCACAAAGCATAAACATGTTCATAATCAGAGGGGTATTAATATGCATATAGGATCTGAACATATGATCTTCCACCAATTAAAACAACTAGCATAAACTACAAGGAGTAATTAACACTAGTAGCAACCTACTAGCACCAATCCCGAACTTGGAGACAAGAATTGGATACAAGTGATGAACTAGGGTTTTGAGATGAGATGGTGGTGATGAAGATGTTGATGGAGATTGCCCTCTCCCGATGAGAGGAGCGTTGGTGATGACGATGTCGATGATTTCCCCCTCCGGGAGGGAAGTTTCCCCGGCAGAACAGCTCTGTCGGAGCTCTAGATTGGATCCACCAAGGTTTTGCCTCGTCGCGGCGGTGTTTCGTCCCGAAAGGTTGCTTCTTATTTTTTTCTCGACGAAAGACTTCATATAGGAGAAGATGGTCATCGGAGAGCCACCAGGGGGCCCACGAGGTGGGGGGCGCACCCTAGGGGTGGGGCGCCCCCCACCCTCGTGAGAAGGGTGTGGGCACCCTGGTCTTCATCTTTGGCGAGGATTTTTCATTATTTATTATAAGGTGTTCCGTGGATTTTCAGGACTTTTGGAGTTGTGCAGAATAGGTCTCTAATATTTGCTCCTTTTGCAGCACAGAATTCCAGCTGCCGGCATTCTCCCTCCTTATGTAAACCTTGTAAAATAAGAGAGAATAGCCATAAGTATTGTGAAATAATGTAAAATAACATCCCATAATGCAATAAATATTGATATAAAAGCATGATGCAAAATGGATGTATCAACTCCCCCAAGCATAGACCTCGCTTGTCCTCAAGCGAAAAGCCGAAATCGAAAAATATGTCCACAAGTTTAGAGATGAAGGTGATGATAAAAATAAAATACGGACATGAGGGCATCATGATCATTCTTATAACAACAACTTATATAATTCTTGTCATATGATCTCTAATGCTAGAGTGATAATTCAATCACAATATCAAGTATGAATCGTAAACTTCATTGAAAACTAACAAACTACAATCTCGGTCATTGAAGCAATTGCAATTTATCATAACATAGGAAAGAGTCAATGTATAAGAGCTTTTCAGCAAGTCCACATAGTCAACTATCATCTAATCTTTCACAATTGCTGACACTCATGCAATACTTATGGGTATGGAGTTTTAATCGGACACAGAGAAAGATAGAGGCTTATAGTTTTGCCTCCCAACGTTTTACCTCAAGGGTAATGTCAACAGTAATAGTTCATGAAAACTCACATCCGATTAGCCATATATACCAGGATCTTTCCAACATAGTGTGCTTGCCAAAGGATAAAATGAAAAGGGAGAGGTGAAGATCACCATGACACTTGCATAGGGTAGAAGATAATAATAAAAAGATAGGCCCTTCGAAGAGGGAAGCAGAGGTTGCCATGCGATTTTATGGTTGGATGCACAAAATCTTAATGCAAAAGAACGTCACTTTATATTGCCCCTTGTGATATGAACCTTTATTATGCAGTCCGTCGCCTTTATTATGCAGTCCGTCGCTTTTATTACTTCTACATCACAAGTCCGTCGCTTTGCACTGATGACAACTTACTTGAAGGATCTTATTCAATCCATACGTAGATATGGTGGACTCTCATGGCAAAACTGGTTTAGGGGTATTTGGAAGCACAAGTAGTATCTCTACATGGTGCAATGAATTTGGCTAGAATGAGGGGGAAAGGCAAGCTCAACATGTTGGAGGATCCAAGACAATATAATTTATCTCAGATGTAAGAAAACATAACCCATTACGTTGTCTTCCTTGTCCTATGTCAACTCTTCAGCATGTCATATTTTAATGAGTGCTCACAATCATAAAAGATGTCCTAGATAGTATATCTATATGTGAAGACCTCTCTTTCTTAATTACTTCCTATTAATTGCAACGATGACCAAAACTATGCTTGTCAACTCTCAACAACTTTTATTCATCATACTTTTTCTATGTGAGCTCATTACTCTCCATGGGATCCATATGATCTCTTTGTTTCCTTTTTATTACTTTATCTTTTCTTTTATTCACTTAGGATCATGGCAAAATAATCAAGCCCTTCACTCAACACTAATCTTTATTATATAGCTCACGGACTCGATTACATAGGAGGATAATAAAGCAAAACTCACAACTAGATCATACCATAAACTTTATTCTACTAGATCAAAATACTACTAATAAGATCGAACTAAGGAAAACGGTAAAGATAAAAGTGATGGTGATACGATACCGGGTCACTCCCCCAAGCTTGGCAGTTGCCAAGTGGAGTGCCCATACCCAGGTGATTATGTCTCTCTTTTCGGGGATGGTGATGTGATGTTTTTGGCGATGATGCCCTTCGAAATATGATTCCCCTCCTCAAGCTTGTTGACTTGCTACTTGAGATCCATTATTTCATTTCGGAGTTTTCCTGTTACAGACAAAGCTCCCTGCACCCAAGGGTGCTGCATAGCTGCGGGAGAACCAGTGACACTCTTTTTCATATTCTCATAAGAAAGAAATCTAACATTGGAAGGGATAACCGAGTTTGGAATAGCTGAGCTCTGCAGTTCTCCCATTGTGAATCGAGCTTGGAAGCGAGAGGTGACTTTTTGATCCTCCATGGCATCTACCCTCATTAGGTCAGCCTCCATCTCTTCCTCCATTGCTGGCCCAAAGTGGCCAGGGTCGCTGTTTGCCCTTGGTTCCGGTGCCGGATTAGATACTCGGCTCTCCCCGAATGACTCTTGAAAAGACATCTTGCTCTAATCTACAATAGCAACAGCTCAAAACAAAAACAAAGGATTTTTGCGTGATACGGGAGTCAAAACCTTCGGGAGAATTTATAATGAATTTTTACTGACCAAAATACGTATCATGCAAGAAAATGGAGTCCGGAAGGCAGACGAGGTGCTCACGAGTTAGGGGGGGCGCCCATGGGGGTAGGGCGCGCCCTCCACCCTCGTGTCCTTCCCGGACTCCTACTTAATTTTATATTTTTCTAAATAATCAAAAACGGAGAAATATTTCCTTAAAAATTGTTTTGGAGTCGGTTTACTTACCGTACCACATACCTATTCCTTTTCGGAGTCTGAAACGTTCTGGAAAGTGTCCCTTAAGTATTCCTCCGGGGTTACGGTTTCAATAATATTGGTTTCAACATTTATGGGATTACCTGAGATATAATGTTTGATTCTTTGACCGTTTACCACCTTCGTATTTGTTCCTTCGAAATTGTTGACTTTTATGGCACCGGAACGATAGACCTCCTCGATAACATGGGGGCCTTCCCATCAGAGAGAAGTTTCCCTGCAAAAAATCTTAAACGAGAGTTGTATACCAATACATAATCACCTACATTAAACTCACACTTTTGTATCCTTTTGTCATGCCATCTTTTAACCTTTTCTTTAAACAACTTGGCATTTTCATAAGCTTGGGTTCTCCATTCATCAAGTGAGCTAATATCAAATAACCTCTTTTCACCGGCAAATTTGAAATCATAGTTGAGCTCTTTAATAGCCCAATATGCCTTATGTTCTAGTTCGAGAGGTAAGTGACATGCTTTTCCATATACCATTTTATACGGAGACATACCCATAGGATTTTTATATGCAGTTCTATAGGCCCATAATGCATCATCAAGTTTCTTGGACCAATTCTTTCTAGATCTATTGACAGTCTTTTGCAAAATTAATTTGAGTTCCCTATTACTCAATTCTACTTGACCACTAGACTGTGGGTGATACGGAGATGTAATTCTATGATTGACGTCATATTTAGCAAGAATTTTACGGAAAGCACCCTGAATAAAATGTGAACCACCATCAGTCATTAAATATCTAGGGACTCCAAACCTCGGAAAAATAACTTCTTTAAGCATTTTAATAGAAGTGTTATGATCAGCACTACTAGTTGGAATAGCTTCTACCCACTTAGTAACGTAATCAACAGAAACTAAAATATGTGTATATCCATTAGAGGCAGGAAAAGGTCCCATATAATCAAAGCCCCAAACATCAAACAGTTCAATAACAAGTGAATAATTCATAGGAATTTCTTGATGTCTACTAATATTACCAATTCTTTGACATTCATCACAAGAAAGGACAAACTTACGGGCATCCTTGAAGAGAGAAGCCAATAAAAACCGGATTGCAATACCATATGTGCAGTTCTATCTCCCGCGTGGTGTCCTCCATAAGTTTCGGAGTGGCACTTGCGTAGGATCTGTTCCTGTTCATGCTCAGGTACACAACGTCTAATAACACCATCTACTCCTTCTTTATAAAGATGTGGGTCATCCCGAAAGTAATGTCTCAAATCATAGAAGAACCTTTTCTTTTGTTGGTATGTGAAGCTAGGTGGTATAAATTTAGCAACTATGTAATTAGCATAATCAGCATACCAAGGGGTACTACGAGAAATACTTATGACATTTAATTGTTCATTAGGAAAGCTATCATCAATAGGTAGTGGGTCATCAAGAACATTCTCTAACCTAGATAAGTTGTCTGCAATGGGGTTCTCAGCTCCTTTTCTATCAACAATATGCAAATCAAATTCTTGTAGCAAGAGAACCCATCTAATAAGTCTAGGTTTAGCATCTTTCTTCTCCACAAGATATTTAATAGCAGCATGATCAGTGTGGATAGTTACTTTAGAATCAACAATATAAGGTCTGAACTTATCACAAGCAAATACAACCGCTAAAAGTTCTTTTTCAGTAGTAGCATAATTTCTTTGAGCATTTTCTAGAGTCTTACTAGCATAATGGATAACATTTAATTTCTTATCAGTTCTTTGCCCTAGAACAACACCTACAGCATAATCGCTAGCATCACACATAATTTCAAATGGTAAATTCCTATCAGGTGGCTGAACAATAGGTGCAGAGACTAATGCTTTCGTAAGTATTTCAAATGCTTCTACACAATCATCATCAAAGACAAACGATACATCTTTTTGTAATAAATTAGTCAGAGGCCGAGAAATTTTTGATAAGTCCTTGATGAACCTCCTATAAAATTTGGCATGACGAAGGAAACCTCTTATACCTTTGATGTCCT
This sequence comes from Triticum urartu, assembly GCF_003073215.2. NCBI lineage: Eukaryota > Viridiplantae > Streptophyta > Magnoliopsida > Poales > Poaceae > Triticum > Triticum urartu. The sequence continues at coordinate 205,383,151 of NC_053025.1, read as the reverse complement.
TGGGACATGGCATCTTTTCAATAGCATCAACCTTGGCTTTATCAACTTCAATACCTCTTTCAGAAACTTTATAACCCAAGACAATACCTTCATTAACCATAAAGTGGCACTTTTCCCAATTCAAGACAAGATTAGTTTCTTCACATCTCTGCAAAACTCGATCAAGATTGCTCAAGCAATCATCAAAAGAAGATCCATAGATGGAAAAGTCGTCCATGAAAACCTCACAAATCTTTTCACAGAAGTCAGAGAATATAGCCATCATGCATCTTTGAAAGGTTGCAGGTGCATTGCATAAACCATCTAGAAAGCAATAGTGTGTATGTTTGCATAATCTTTCTACCATTTGATCGATAAAAGGTAAGGGGTAATGATCTTTCTTAGTAGCCTTATTTAATTTGCGGAAATCAGTTACCATCCTATAACCGGTAATAATTCTTTGTGGAATCAATTCATCTTTATCATTAGGAACAACAGTAATACCTCCCTTCTTAGGGACACAATGAATAGGACTTACCCACTGACTATCAACAACGGGATAAATTATACCTGCTTCTAGAAGCTTTAGTATTTCTTTTCTTACCACTTCTTTCATTTTAGGATTCAGACGTCGTTGAGGATCACGAACTGGTTTGGCATCTGCTTCCAAATTTATTTTATGTTGACATAGAGTGGGAGTAATGCCCTTAAGATTATCAAGAGTATATCCAATAGCAGCACAGTGCTTCTTTAGAGTTTTCAATAATATTTCTTCTTCATGCTCTGGAAGGTTAGCACTAATAATAACAGGATATATCTTCTTTTCATCAAGATAAGCATATTTAAGATTATCAGGCAATGGTTTAAGCTCAAACACAGGATCACCCTTAGGTTGAGAAGGATCCCCTAGGATTTCAACATGCAAATTGTGTTTTAGCATAGGTTCTTGTTTATAGAATATTTCATCTACTTCACTTCTTTCATTCATAAACATATCATTCTCATGGTCTAGCAAACATTGTTCTAAAGGATCATTAGGAGGTACGGCAATAGAAGCAAGACCAATAATTTCATCCTTACTAGGCAATTCTTCTTCACGGTGTTGTTTACGAAATTTAGAGAAATTAAACTCATGAGTCATATCATCCAAGCCAATAGTAACAACATTCTTTTCGCAGTCTATCCTAGCATTAACTATATTCAAGAAGGGTCTACCAAATATAATGGGACATGAGCTATCTTGTGGAGAACTAAGAACAAGAAAATCACCAGGATATTTAGTTTTCCCGCACAATACTTCAACATCTCTAACAATTCCCATTGCTAAAATAGTATCTCTATGGGAAAGTTTAATTGTGACATCAATATCTTCTAACTCAACAGGTGCAATTTCATGCTTGATTTCTTTATACAAGTCATAAGGTATAACACTAGCACTAGCACCCATATCACATAAGCCATGATAACAATGATCTCCTATTTTAACAGAAATAACAGGAACGCCTACCAAATGTCTATGTTTATCTTTAGCACAAGCTTTAGCAATTCTAGTAGTTTCACTGCAGAACTGAATAACATGCCCATCAATATTATCAGACAAGAGCTCTTTAAAAATAGAAATATTAGGTTCAACTTTAACTTGCTCAGGAGGTGTATATGTTTCAATATTGCTTTTACGAACCACAGTTGAAGCTTTAGCATGATCCTTTATCCTAACAGGGAAAGGTGGTTTCTCAACATAAGAAGTAGGAACAATAGGATCATCATAAGTGACAGTCTTTTCTTCAACTTTAATAGGTGAAACTACTTTTACTTCTATGGGAGGATGATATTTAAACCACTTCTCCTTAGGGAGATCAACATAAGTAGCAAAAGATTCACAGAAAGAAGCTACTATCTCAAAATCAAGTCCATATTTAGTGCTAAACTTACGGAAAGTATCGGTATCCATAAAAGATTTAACACAATAAAACTTAGGTGTCATACCTGACTCCTTACCATTGTCGAGGTCCCAATCTTCAGAGTTGCGTTTAATTCTATCCAATAAATCCCATTTGAATTCAATAGTCTTCATCATAAAAGAGCCAGCACAAGAAGTATCAAGCATGGTGCGATTGTTATCAGAAAGCTGAGCATAATTTTTTTGAAGAATTGTTTCTCTTCGAAGCTCATGATTGGGCAAGAATATAACATTGATTTAAGCCTTCCCCAAGCTTGAGCGATGCTTTCTCCTTCGCGAGGCCAAAAATTATATATATAATTGCGATCACGATGAACAAGATGCATAGGATAAAACTTCTGATGAAATTCCAATTTCAATCGTTTGTAATTCCAAGACCTCATATCATCACATAGCCTATACCATGTCGATGCATCTCCCCTCAAAGATAAGGGGAAGACCTTCTTCTTAACAAAATCTCCGGATACACCTACAAGCTTAAATAATCCACAAACGTCATCCACATATATTAGATGTTCATCAGGATGTTTTGTTCCATCTCCTAAAAAAGGATTAGCTAGCAGTTTTTCTATTATACCCGAAGGAAATTCATAAGGAATTTCATTTTCAATAGGTTCAGTAGGTTGAGGAGAAACTCTTTGCTCTACTGGTCAGGGTGAAGATACCCCGAACAAGCCCCTCAGAGGATTACTTTCCATAGTAACAAGTGACAGTAAATTTCAGCACACTATATAAATTTTTCCTTACCAAATTCCACCTACCAAAGGCGCTTCACTCCCTGGCAATGGCGCCAGAAAAGAGTCTTGATGACCGAAAAGTATAGGGGATCTATCGTAGTCATTTCGATAAGTAAGAGTGTCGAACCCAACGAGGAGCAGAAGGAAATGATAAATGGTTTTCAGCAAGGTATTCTCTGCAAGTACTGAAATAAGTGGTAACAGATAGTTTTGTGATGAGATAATTTGTAACGAGGAACAAGTAACAAAAGTAAATAAAGTGCAGCAAGGTGGCCCAATCCTTTTTGTAGCAAAGGACAAGCCTGGACAAACTCTTATATAAGGAAAAGCGCACCCGGGGACACATGGGAATATTGTCAAGCTAGTTTACATCACATTCGGTACTTTGATAATTTGGTATGTTGATGGAGCGGTTCTTGGGTGCTATTCTTACTTGAACAAGCATCCCACTTATGATTAACCTCTATTGCAAGCATCCGCAACTACAACAAAACTATTAAGGTAAACCTAACCATAGCATGAAACATATGGATCCAAATCAGCCCCTTACGAAGCAACGCATAAACTAGGGTTTAAGCTTCTGTCACTCTAGCAACCCATCATCTACTTATTACTACCCAATGCCTTCCTCTAGGCCCAAATAATGGTGAAGTGTTATGTAGTCGACGTTCATATAACACCATTAGAGGCTAGACAACATACATCTTATAAAAATATTGAACGAATACCAAATTCACATGACTACTAATAGCAAGACTTCTCCCTTGTCCTCAGGAACAAACGTAACTACTCACAAAGCATAAACATGTTCATAATCAGAGGGGTATTAATATGCATATAGGATCCGAACATATGATCTTCCACCAATTAAACCAACTAGCATCAACTACATGCAGTAATTAACACTACTAGGAACCTACTAGCACCAATCCTGAACTTGTAGACAAGAATTGGATACAAGAGATGAACTAGAGTTTTGAGATGAGATGGTGCTGATGAAGATGTTGATGGATATTGCCCTCTCCCGATGAGAGGAGCGTTGGTGATGACGATGTCGATGATTTCCGCCTCCGGGAGGGAAGTTTCCCTGGCAGAACAGCTCTGCCGGAGCTCTAGATTGGACCCGCCAAGGTTCCGCCTCGTTTCGGCGGAGTTTCGTCCCGAAAGGTTGCTTCTAATTTTTTTTCTCGACGAAAGACTTCATATAGGAGAAGATGGTCATCGGAGAGCCACCAGGGGGCCCACGAGGTAGGGTGGCGCGCCCTAGGGGGGGTCCCACCCTCATGAGAATGGTGTGGGCCCCCTAGTCTTCATCTTCGGCGAATTTCAGGACTTTTGGAGTTGTGCAGAATAGGTCTCTAATATTTGCTGCTTTTCCAGCCCAGAATTCCAGCTGCCGGCATTCTCCCTCCTTATGTAAACCTTCTAAAATAAGAGAGAATAGCCATAAGTATTGTGACATAATGTGAAATAACAGCCCATAATGCAATAAATATTGATATAAAAGCATGATGCAAAATGGACGTATCAGACACCATATGCATGATATAACCAACATCAGCATGTATTCTCCTTCTGAATCCCCCTCAGAACATATATCTTCCTCTCGATTACAATCCGAAATGCGTGCAGGGGGGCTGCCTTTGCGCCTACCATGGAGCGACGTCTGCATGAAATTTTATTGCCACGCAAGGCTCGTCTATTTTGCTCTACATGTTCAGTTCCATTGTTTACAATAACTGTCATGCATATGAATAAAACATAGTGAGATTATGTAAGGAGTGCATGCAGAAATCCAGAGTGATGGTAGCAACCTATGGATAGACCCAGAACCAATAATAGCAGGCAAATAATGGCTTCAGTTAAAAAATATAGATAATGGCTTCTTTACTGTTTGTTTCCCACTGAACATGAAACTCATAGTAGACACCGGAGATTAACCAGATATTAGATAGATACTATTGATAGCGGCCCCGATATGTACCCCACTATCACATCCCTAGTTTGGGTAATGCCTAGTGCTAGCATCTTGTGTTGCATCATGTCTAAGTTCTAAAAAGTTGAACTGAGGAAATTTTAAAGCCTCAAAAATTTAATTAAAATAAGGGCAAATAACCCTAAAAATTGCATTCAATTAACCCAAAATGCTCTACAATGATGTTTGATATTTTTGGCAATGGTCTTGATCCAAACCAAAAATAATGAACATTTTTTGAAGAATAATTTTGGGCACTGATTTTAAATCAATTGTATTTTGAATGTGAATTTATATTCATATAACTAGAATATATCTTCAAATGCTCCTGAAATAATTTATGGCCATGTGGCTAGGTCCATTCCTGCAACATAAAATATTTCAGAAATATTTGGCATGAGTTTAAGTTCTATTTTGAATTTAAACAGTGGCAAATAATGAAAGAAAATAGAATAGAAAAATAAAACAGAGCAGAATCTTACCTGCTAACCTGGCCCAGGAGAGAATCGTCCCAACCCACCAGGGGCGCCGAGGTCTTCTTCCACCTCTGCCAGTAGGCAGAGGGCGTGTGCCCGACGCGCGCAGCGCCACCTCCACCCTGCCTGCTTCTCCCCTCGACGGTCTAGACTCTCTGGAGGCGCCACGCTACCCCCCTGGACCCCCTCGACCGCTTCCCTCTCTCCCTGCCTCGCCTCTCTCGCTCACCCTCCCGAAGCCGCGCGAGCTCGTCGCCGCCGCTCACTGCCACCACGCTCACCGCCCGTCCCTCGACCAACCGCCGTGTCCATCGTCTCCGCCTCATCGTCTACATCATCCCAGATGAGCCACGCATCCTTGGGAGCTCTACAACGTCTCCATCGCCGTCGTCTTCCACCTCGGGCTCCGACCACCGCCACCGTTGATCCGCCGTCTCTGCCGCGTCCCCGAGTCCACTGACCTTCTCTGCCGCATCCTTGTGAGCTCCTACACCTCCCCCGTGCTCGCCCCGTCTGTTCCCGTCCTCTAACCGCAGCCCCGCCTAGGCCGAGCAATCGCTGCCGCCGCCGCGAAGCTCGCCGTCGCTAGCCGCCCCGCCTGACCAACCCAACCATGGAGTCGTGCTCTGGGCTTCTCCAGGAACCCGTAGCGCACCTTAGGTCGTCCGCTCATGCACCGTGGCCCTCGCACCCGTGCAAGCCGCAGCTGCGCCGCCGCGGAACTCGACGCCGTCGACGTTCCCAGCCACCCTAGCATCGCCTGAGGCCACCAACCGACGTGCCTCCTTGCTCCGGTTCCAACGCGCCCAGCCGCGTGAGCTCCCGTCGCCGGAGTTGGCCGGACGGGCAACGCCGCCGCGTCCTGGTTACGTCGGCGATTAGCCGCCAATGATAGCAATTGTTAGGGGTTAATCACCCCACTAACTAAGCCCCTATGCCACCGACAGCTGGGCCCCACCAGCTTAGTTAAACCACTAACAAAATTAGTTAGACTTAACTTAATCCCGGTGGACCCAGGCGTCCGATTTGACCCTGCTGACATGGCCGTTGACCAGGCCCACCTATCAGCCACACAACACAACCCTGGGTCACTGACCAGTGGACCCCACCGGTCAGGTTTGACCTGGTCAGCCGTAGTTGACTTGCTGACATCACAGTGACGCAATGCTGACGTAGTTAATAATTTTCTGGATTTAAAATAATTAGAAAATTCCAGAAAATGTCTAAAACTTCTTAAAATCATAGAAATTAATCTATAATTCAGAATGAAATAATTTATATATGAAATATTATCAGAAAAATCCAAGGAATCCATCCGTACTATTTTCATGCATGTTTGAACAATATTTGTCCTCTATTTTGGAAAAGACAAATAAAGGGCATTTAAATAATCATATATGGAGTTGGAATTTGAATCATGTATTCCAACCAACTTCATTTAAATCATAACTAGATGCATTAGCTCAAATCATAGCATATTGCCATGTCCTGATCATGCATCATATTTTCGCATATGCATTGATTGTGTTCTTCTCTATTGTCGGTGCTTGTCCCCTCTCGGTAGGCGTATCCCGACGATGAGTTCGATGACACCGATGAAGAGTTATAATATCTTCAGAAGTGCCAGGCAAGCCAAACCCCCTTGTTCATTCCGATACAATCCCACAATCTCGCTCCTGCTCTCTTTTACTGCATTAGGACAACAACGATTCAACTGTTACATGCTGCGGTAGTTGAACCCCTTTCCTCTGCATGACCTGTCATTGCCACAGTAAATAGATGAAACCCACTAGAATGAGTAGGAATTGTTTGAGCCCTGATGTGCCTACTCATTCATGCTTGTTTGTCATGCCTGCTACTGCTTAGAGTTGAGTCAGGTCCGATTCATCATGGATGAATTGGAATGTGGTGAACATGTCCTACTGTTGAGAGCTAAGTGTGTGAACACGATTTGGTAAAGGTAGTGGTGAGATGCCATGTAGGAGTACATGGTGGGTTGTCTCATTGCAGCCGTCCTCAGGAACTGAGTTCTGTGTTTGTGATCCATGAACAATTACAACCACACATTGGGCTCCGGGCGCTCCAAGCTCTCTCGACTTATTAATCAACCTGATCTCTGTCCAGGAGTTGCAACTAGTTTGTGGAGTTTGTAGGTAGTGTTAGTAGTCTGCAAGGTGGCACCCGGTACAGGTGTGCTTGGGACAGACTAGGCACAGTGGCCCGGTATACCAAGTGGCACCCGGATGGTGGGCTTGGGAACCCTGCTCACATCGTTTGGGGCCGTGAGCGACACCCTGGCCAGATCTCCTTGCAGATGGAACCCGAATAGGTGATAAACCTGGACTAGAGACTTGTTGGTTAGTCAGGTCGTGGCCGACTCCCTCGCCAGGCTTCCGCTTGAAGGTTGCCGACATACACAATGTGTACATGGTGGTAAGTGGCGAGAGCGTGTGTGAAGAAGTACACCCCTGCAGGGTTATCATTATCTATTCGAATAGCCCGATTCTTGGATATGGAAACTTGGACCCCTTGCATAGGTCATAGACAAGTGAAAGTGGATACTCTAAAATGTGCAAGATAAGCGTGAGTGCTATGGATGGCGTTCTTGTGGGGAGACGGTTGCGGATCCATAGTGGAGTATTGATATGGTGAATATGTGGACTTGTGTGCGCCACCTCAAAGAGTTACTTGCAGTCGTAGTTCAGGATAGCCACCGAGTCAAAGCTGGCTTGCTGCAGTTAAACTCCACCACCCCCTTGATGATACCGATGCATATGTAGTTAGTTCCGTGTGGACTTCAACGTTTAGCTCGTTACCTTAGCTATGATCTTGTTCCCTTGGGAGGGTGTCGTAGATAGTCAGGCTTCTCAGCCTTCTTCATTTGTAGTTGTCTGTACTCAGACAAGTTAAGCTTCCGCTTGTGCTTGTTTCTTGTATGCTCTGTATTTTGGGTCATGAGACCCATGTTTGTAATATCTCACTCATCGGAGACTAATGAATAAATACTTGAGTCGTAGAGTTATGTTGTGATGCCATGTTGTATTTACACATATCAAGCATATTGTGTGTATGATTGAAATGCTTGGTATGTGTGGGATCCGACAACCTAGTTGTTCATCCTTGGTAGCCTCTCTTATGGGGAAATGTAGTCTTGTGCTTCCATGAGCCATAGTAGTCCGCTGCATCCCGGTTCACCGGAGTCCTGCTAGCCCAGCACTACTGCTCCAGAACACTTAGACTGGCCATCATGTGATTCACTTTGTTCCTGTGTCTCTCCCTTCGGGGAAATGTCACGCGGTGACATCTAGAGTCCTGCTAGCCTGCTACATCCTGGGTTCCGGAAGTCCTGTTAGCCCAGTTGCTACAGTCCGAATTCACACGCTGCTGACGGACATGCTCGATGTTGATTCATGTATGCCTGTCCCCCTAAGTTAGTGCCACTTTAGGTTCACGACTAGTCATGTCGGCCCGGGTTCTCTATCATATGGATGCTAGCGACACTATCATATACGTGAGCCAAAAGGCGCAAACGGTCCTGGGCCATGGTAAGGCGACACCCGTGGGGATATCGTCTGTGAGGCCGCAAAGTGATATGAGGTGTTACATGCTAGATCGGTGTGACTTAGAATCGGGGTCCTGACAGCTTTGGTATCAGAGCCTGACTGCCTGTAGGATTACCAAGCCAAACTGGTTGAAGTTGAGTCTACAAATTCTTTAGTTATATAAGGGAATTGATTGTGGGAGGGAACGTAAGGCTCTTTTTACTCCTTTACCCTATGGCCTTCTAATCTGAGTCATCCTCTTCTCTTCTATGGGGATTAAGAACTAGGCTTCTGATCTTTCTATCAGGATCACGTGTTACTAATCCGTAGACTCTTAGGATTGTTGGTTTCAATCCTCAGTTCAGTTTCTGTTGCTTCCGTATGTTCATAGCTGGCCACAGAACCTTGATATTGCGATGTTGAGTGGTTATGCCACCATTTTACAGGATGTCTCAAATCATTTTGAGCATTTACATCCGTTATGCTGTCCTAGTCATCCTAGGTTTCTAAACAGTCTGGTGCATCTACAAATCCCTTCCTCCCGTTCCTTATGTCCTTTTGGGCAAGATTAAGCACAGTAATCGGTGAGTTGAGGTACTCTATTGCCTCGACATATATGTTGGAGTTGTTATTATTACACTAGGGTATCTTAGAGTTAGTAATCTAGCCATGTTTGGTGTTCCCAGTGTGAGAATTCTGGCCATCAGTCTTGAAAGCATCCCGTGATGCCATCTAGTTTAGTAGGTATTCTATCCATGGGTTCCTGAAACCCATGAGTCATTCTGCATATCTCTGTTGATAGTGTCTGCTCGTTCCTTTAGGATGTTAGTAACCTGTGCGATAGTCCTCGAGGTCCATGGTATTTCTTTCTTCCAAATACCATGAACTTCTTATGGCGGAAGTTCCTCGTTGAATCGAAAGATCACAATAAGAGTGCTCTTGATGAGTTCTCGATCATATGTTGTGACTCTGCCAGTTCTATCTTTCTGCATGGGTATTCTGGAAGAAATATGTTGAACTCGTTCGACATACCAATCCATGCATCCACAACTCAGAAAATTATACGTTCCTTGAGTTGACCATCCTCAGCTGTATTCCGACCCTAGTCTATCACTTGATAGTCAGGAATAGTTGTGCATTCATGTTCATCGATGCCTATTATTCTTGTGGTCCGTCAAGCCATTCTATTCTGGAATGACTAGGAGAAACAAACTCCAGCACCTCATCCATTTCTTGGACTCGTCAAAGTAGCTGTATTCCGCAGATCAAAATGCCAATCTAGCTTTTGTTTTGCTCTACCTCGGAGTATTACCCCCTTTATGTCAGGATTGCCATGAGAATTGCACCACCTCTTATGAATTCTTGACGAAGTGATACTTCTCGCCCTCATTACCCATTCCTCAGTCCCGTGTTGTTGTAACCGGAATGCCGACAAGTGAACTGTGATGTGTGAAATCAATACTCCTAGCAACCTCGTTGCTTGGTAGTTAATGGACAATACTCTCACTCTTAGCGTGCTGGTTATTGAATCATCATCCTAAGATTGATCGTACTACCTAGTCCTTATTTCCGGTGCACTCTTCGATCAATGAGTTAGGATTGTGTCAATCCCTCACTCTTTTGATCATATCGTCTTGCCCTGAAAAGCAAGATTGATCTCGAGCTTAATAACATATCGGTGGTTCATGATTTTCCGATTATCCTCTCGGAAGTATTTCCATGTTGTCCCCTGACTGCTATGTTGAGCTCGTGATCAAGTTGGTTCCTTGTAACCAACCCTTCTCCAATAATCTGTGTTGCATACCCTTGAGCTAGTTGGTTAAGCTAAACAACAACTTGGAGAGTTGGAAGATAAAAGCTTGTCCGACCTAGCTCATCCCTAAGGGATATCTCGTATCTGTGTTGAAGAAAGATGGTATTTTCATCGATTGGTCCTCGTGATCAGTTGTTGGACCTATTGTCTTACCCAAAACTTTAACTTGAGTATGGGCTATCGTCTAGTCAATTCAGAACCAACGATGTTCGTAATGTTGTTTTACTCATGGTTGACCCCTCGAGCATACAGCATTACATCTTTTGTTCTGACCAATGCTATCATTGTGTTCACTTAAATTGTGGAATTCCACTTATATGGAAGCTTGGATGAATTGTTGTTGAGCCCATCAGCAACATTTTTATCTCCTCCATGATTCATGTTGAACATCCAGCTAGTGTTGGAAACTTTTATAAGCATTATCTTCGTGTCCCGCTCATGAAGCATATGCTTGGATGAAATAAGTGACTTTCCATAATTCACATGCATTTGATGTAAGTTGCTGCCGTGAATTCAGGAAAGCTTGTTTTTGCTTCCTTTGGAATCATCCCAAGTCAGTCATGCTCGTGCAAAGTATTCTATGGTCTTATAGACTGATCATCTTCATCCCATATGCAATTCCTAGCACACCAAGCCACTAACTGATTTGTTCAAGGAGAAGAAGTTCCTTCATAAGAGCTAATCATATGACTTATGCAAGGACTTTGTTATCCGCAATGATGGTTCCCAACTAGAACTCGATAGTGTTCTATTATAAGACTTATACATGGTCATGCTTGTCTTGGACATCATGTTCACATGTATGTAGCAGAATCAACTCATGTTTTGGAGCTTGCTATCGTAGTTCATTCCCCGAGAATCTCACAATGCCATCTCGTCGGTTTGTGTTGTAGACTTTCATTTCCTTCTAGATTCGATGAGTCTGGAATATCCTGACACCAACCAGATCCGAATCTCAGGCAGATATGATGGTTGGAATGTTCTTAAGAACTATAATATTCGTCTCTCTGTAACCCGGTAAAGTGGATGTCGTGGCCAACACACCTAGCCAGAAGATTTGTCATTGTAGTATCTTTGACCATCTTTCCATGAGGATTTCGTGCGACTTATTCTACAAGTTGTTCCTTAGGGATCCTTGTGCTCTCAGTTTCCTCGATGATTCTATAAACATTCAAATGTTGGAAACACTCTCGACTGTTGAGTTTTTCCCCAGTTACTAGGATCATTCCTAGAATTTGCATTTTTTTCCCAGCTTGCACCTCAGTAGTTGTTGTCCAGGATCATCTTCAAAAGTGGGCTTACCACGGGTTTGATGATAAGTAAAAACCATCCCTTGCGTAGTCTTCAACAAGGTAGTCCACATCATCCATTCTAGTCCGGGTATGCCACCCCTTCGTACTCCGCTAAATGATTGTTGTGATTTGCCTTACGCTGGTGTAAAGAGTTTCAATGATCTCTGAATCAAAAGTAATTCTTTCTGCCACTTAAGGGAATATTTTTGTAAGTCACCTTCCTTTGAAATGTCTCGTTATGGTGTCATGGCAACTCAACTCCTCGCTACGTTGACAACTGTTCACCACCTTCTTAAGCGTGAAATTGTTGTCTACCTAGTGAACCTTCGTCATCTGTTACACTCCACCCCTATGGATGTATGTTCCATGTCTCAACTCGAGAGATATTTCAATGTCTCATTCCGTGAGTTTATCATCGGTTGTTCGATCTTCGAGAAGATCGAGCCTTCTAGAGTTTTTCCTTTTCCTCTCGATGCCATGTTGGTTGGAGTTCTCAGAGAAAGACGTCGAGACAAAGATGGTGGCAAATCAACGTTCTTACAAAGTGCAACCTGGATCATGAAGATTGTGTTAGTTTGTGTTTCCCCTTCATATTACCCTATGCCTGAATCTCGGGATGAGATTCTTGTTTAGTGGGGTGAGTTGTCACATCCCTAGTTTGGGTAATGCCTAGTGCTAGCATCTTGTGTTGCATCATGTCTATGTTCTAAGAAGTTGAACTGAGGAAATTTTAAAGCCTCAAAAATTTAATTAAAAGAAGTGCAAACAACCCTAAAAATTGCATTCAATGAACCCCAAATGCTCTTCAATGATGTTTGATATATTTGGCAATGGTCTTGATCCAAACAAAAAATAATGAACATTTTTTGAAGAATAATTTTGGGCACTGATTTTAAATAATATTGTATTTTGAATTTGAATTTATATTCATATAACTAGAATATATCTTCAAATCCTCCTGAAATAATTTATGGGCATGTGGCTAGGTCCATTTCTGCAACATAAAATATTTCAGAAAGATTTGGCATGAGTTTAAGTTCTATTTTGAATTTAAACAGTGGCAAATAAATAAAAGAAAATAGAACAGAAAAATAAAACAGAGCAGAATCTTACCTGCTAACCAGGCCCAGGAGAGAATCGGCCCAACCCACCAGGGGCGCTGAGGTCATCTTCCACCTCTGCCAGTAGGCAGAGCGCGTGTGCCCGACGCGCGCAGCGCCACCTCCACCCAGCCTGCTTCTCCCCTCGACGGTCTAGACGCTCTGGAGGGCCACGCTACCCCCTGGACCCCCTCGACCGCTTCCCTCTCTCCCTGCCTTACCTCTCTCTCTCCCTACCGAAGCCGAGCGAGCTCGTCGCCGCCGCTCACTACCACCGCACTCACCGCCTGTCACTCGACCAACCGTCGTGTCCATCGGCTCCGCCTCATCATCTTCATCATCCCAGACGAGCCACGCATCCTCGGGCGCCCTACAACGTCACATCGCTGTCGTCTTCCACCTTGGGCTCCGACCACCGCCGTCATCGATCCACCGTCTCCGACGCATCCCCGAGCCCGCTGACGTTCTCTGCCGCATCATTGTGAGCTCCTACACCCCCCATGCTCACCCCCTCTATTCCCATCCTCTAGCCGCAGCCCCGCCAGGGTCGAGCAATTGCTGCCGCCACCGCGAAGCTCGCCGTCGCTAGCCGCCCCGCCTGACCAACCCAAGCATGTAGTCATGCTCTGGGCTTCTCCAGGAACCTGTAGCGCGCCTCAGGTCATCTGCTAGTGCACCGTGGCCCTTGCACCCGTGCAAGCCGCAGCTGCACCGCCACGGAACTCGACGCCGTCGATGTTCCCGGCCACCCTAGCATCACTTGAGGCCACCAACCGACGTGCCTCCTTGCTCCGGTTCCAACGCGCCCAGCCGCGCGAGCTCCCATCGCTGGAGTTGGCCGGACGAGCAACGCCGCCGCGTCCTGGTTACGTCGGTGATAGCAACTGTTAGGGGTTAATCACCCCACTAACTAATCCCCTATGCCACCGATAGCTGGGCCCCATCGGCTTAGTTAAACCACTAACAAAATTAGTTAGACTTAACTTAATCAGGTCGTGGTCGGATCTCCTTGCGGATGGAACCCGAATAGGCGATAAACCTGGACTAGAGACTTGTTGGCTAGTCAGGTCGTGGCCGACTCCCTCGCTAGGCTTCCGCTTGAAGGTTGCCGAGATACACGATGTGTACATGGTGGTAAGTGGCGAGAGTGTGTGTGAAGAAGTACACCCCTGCAGGGTTATCATTATCTATTCGAATAGCCGGATTCCTCGGATATGGAAACTTGGACCCCTTGCATAGGTCATAGACAAGTGAAAGTGGATACTCTAAAATGCGCAAGATAAGCGTGAGTGCTATGGATGGCGTTCTCGTAGGGAGACGGGAGTGGATCCATAGTGGAGTATTGATATGGTGAATATGTGGACTCGTGTGCGCCACCTCAAAGAGTTACTTGCAGTCGTACTTCAGGATAGCCACCGAGTCAAAGCTGGCTTACTGTAGTTAAAGTCCACCACCCCTTTGATGATAGCGATGCATATGTAGTTAGTTCTAATGTAAGTCTTGCTGGGTACATTTGTACTCACGTTTGCTTATTTTATGTTTTTGCAGAGAGACTTTAGTCTCGCTAGTAGTTCCGTGTGGACTTCGACGTTTAGCTCGTTACCTCAGCTACGATCTTGTACCCTTGGGAGGGTCTTGTAGATAGTCAGGCTTCTCAGCCTTCTTCATTTGTAGTTGTCTGTACTCAGACAAGTTAAGCTTCCGCTTGTGCTTGTTGCTTGTATGCTCTGTATGTTGGGTCATGAGACCCATGTTTGTAATATCTCGCTCCTCGGAGCCTAATGAATAAATACTTGAGTCGTAGAGTTATGTTGTGATGCCATGTTATATTTACACATATCGAGCATATTGTGTGTATGATTGAAATGCTTGGTATGTGTGGGATCCGACAACTTAGTTGTTCATCCTTGGTAGCCTCTCTTATGGGGAAATGTAGTCTTGTGCTTCCATGAGCCATAGTAGTCAGCTACAGCTCGGTTCATCGGAGTCCTGCCAGCCCAGCACTACTGCTCTGGAACACTTAGACTGGCCGGCATGTGATTCACTTCATTCCTGTGTCTGTCCCTTCGGGGAAATGTCACGCGGTGACATCCGGAGTCCTGCTAGCCTGCTATAGCCCGGGTTCCCGGAGTCCTGTTAGCCCAGTTGATACAGCCCGGATTCACACGCTGTTGACCGACATGCTCGATGTTTATTCATGTATGCTTGTCCCCGTAAGTTAGTGCCACTTTGGGTTCACGACTAGTCATGTCGGCCCGGGTTCTCTGTCATATGGATGCTAGCGACACTATCATATACGTGAGCCAAAAGGTGCAAACGGTCTCGGGCCATGGTAAGGCGACACCCGTGGGGATACCGTGCGTGAGGCCGCAAAGTGATATGAGGTGTTACAGGCTAGATCGGTGTGACATAGAATCGGGGTCGTGACACCCACAACCATTTAAAAACTCAAGTTTGACCATTAGTTTGGAGCTGACTCAGAGTCTAATCGGTGAATAGGACAATAAAGTAGCATGTAATGTTAAGCGATGCATAACGTAAGCAGACACGAAAGAGTGCGACCTCTCTTGCGGACCCGTGTAGTCCTCAAGGTCATCTGCTCGGTTGATGATGGTAATGCAGTTTTCATGGCTGCCAGTGGCGGGGGAGAAGATCTGAGGCGGCGAAAGACAGTCTGGAGGCCGGATCCCTGTTGTGCTGGACCCTTCTGTCATTGGAGCAGCTGAGCTGGGGTGGACGACAGCGCAGCAGGAGCGGGACAAACCACACAAGGTTTTCTTTGACAACTATCTGTAATAGAAGTAATTCTGTAAGGGCTCGTTTGAATTGGAGGATTCCAACAATGCAGGGATAGGAAATAGACAGGAATAGGATCGGAATGCACGTGCAAAACAGAGAATTTAAAAACACAGGATTTCTGCCAATCTGGGTGTTTGATTGACAACAATTGGAATATCACAGGATGCAAAGAAGCATGTTGAGATTAAGTCAAACCACAAGAAAATGTACGGTTATAATGCTATTATGCTACTGTCTCTTAGTCTTGTGCTTCATGAATAGGAATTTGAAAAGGAGGACAAGTGAAAATTAAAGTTCCTACGTTTTTTATTTCAAGGAGACACTAAAGGAACAAATTCGTGTGCTCATTGGACAATATATATAACATGTAGAGTAAAAAAGAGATGCAACAAGTGTACAACCTCTTTGGCGAAGCCATGTCGATCTCAGCGTGATTGGGTTGGCCGGTGAGGAAGGTCTGGCTGACTTTGCTGTCGGAGGAGGGGACGAAGATCTTAGGCATCTGGAGATGGAGCCCGAGGTACTGCTCC
This sequence comes from Triticum urartu, assembly GCF_003073215.2. NCBI lineage: Eukaryota > Viridiplantae > Streptophyta > Magnoliopsida > Poales > Poaceae > Triticum > Triticum urartu. The sequence goes on along the minus strand of NC_053025.1, from coordinate 205,366,948 downwards.
GCTGTGATGGAGGGTTTCGTCGTTGGAGCAGATCCGGTGAGTTGTATCTCGCCAAGGCTGAAGCAGGACAAGAGAGACAACGAACAACGTTAACCTGAGTGGAATTCTAATAGCATCTCCAATACATGACGTAAAATACATAACCACAAAGTTCTAGATGTAAAATACATCAGCCGCTCATCTCTGAACTTAACTGTCGAAACTGAACTTAACTGTCGAGACTGAACTTAACTGTCGAAACTGAATTTCGCTGTCGAAACTGAATTTCGCTGTCGAAACTGAATTTTGCTGTCGAAACTGAACACACTAGCAAGGTGAGGCTAAACGTAGGTCGACTGACTTTTTCATCTCTAGTCAGTCGATTTTGCAGCCATTGGATACAGAATCAAGGGCCTGCGGTTCATCTTCAACCTCCACCCCCTGAGCCGCTAGCCACCACCGGCCAAATAGCAGCCCCCCGCCGCCCACGGCCGGCGGTGCGCCCCCCCGCCCGCCCCGAAAAACCTCCCCCCCCCCGGTCCGCCGCCGCCCCGGCCATCCCTCTAGCCCCCCCCCCCCGTGCCGAGCTTTTTCTCTAGCGATCCCCACACCACCGCCCCGCCAATGCCCTGCCACCGTCGGCGACCACCGCCCCCATCCTAAACCATATGATAGATAGTGGGGTACATCTCCGGCGAGCCCCCCTCCCTGCTGCGGCTGGTTCTTCCTTAACCCCGGCGAGCCCCCCCCCCCCCCCCCCCCCGTGCCGAGCTTTTTCTCTAGCGATCCCCACACCACCGCCCCGCCAATGCCCTGCCACCGTCGGCGACCACCGCCCCCATCCTAAACCATATGATAGATAGTGGGGTACATCTCCGGCGAGCCCCCCTCCCTGCTGCGGCTGGTTCTTCCTTAACTCCGCCGAGCCCCCCACCCCCTGAAAATCGACTGACCCAAAAGTCGATTCAGTCAACTGAAGTGTAGCTAAATCAGAGCAGCATCGTAAGCAAGAGCAAGAGAGAGAGCAGCAGCGCGAGAAAGAGCAATAGCAAGAGCAGACCAGGCAAGGGACCGAGAGAAAGAGCAGAGCAGCAGCGCGAGCGAGAGCTAAAGTAGCAGCAGCTCCTACTAATGTGGACGTCGCCGCCGGGGGAGAGACGCCATGGAGGAAGTGGCCGGCGATGCCGCCGTGGATGGAGCCGCGCCGTGTCGGCTCGGGACCGAGCACCGGCATCACCGTGAGATCGAGTCAAGAAGAAAATGCGGCGATTAGTGTACAACCTCTTTGGTTGTGCCGATTAGGCCACAGCTTCATCCGAGGAAACGGTGACGATGATGCTCTTCCGGTGGTGCAGGTGAAGACGGCGGTGTGGGAATGGAGGTGGCGCGAAAGACGAGGGGAACGTCGGGGCAGCTCCTTGGAGGTGGAGGACGGGGTGGCTGAACCGGCGGGACGATGAGATCGACGACGGATCCTCATCTGGTACGGTGGATGAGGGACGTCGAGGTGTTGTTGTGGACAACGTCGTCGGGGAAGAGGCTCCGGTTGGGTGGCGGACGGAGCAGGGTGTGGGGTTTAGTCGCGGGTTTTCGTGGCCTCGGTGTACAAATGGGTGGGCGGATGGGATGGCAGTGGGGAACCATGGCTTAGAGACGCGCTTGTCCGAAATGTGGGGTAAGTTATGAAAGTACCCCCACCGATTTGAGGCGGTTCTTTCGGTTCTGGGGTACCATGGGCATTTTGCGTGTCGGGATTTCACAGGAGGTGGGAGTTTTCGCGCGCGTTGTAATTTCGGAATAGCAAGGCGCGGGTTGAGATGGAGGGAGTTGTCGGAGCACAACGAGACAAAGATATATCTTAAATATTTCGGGCAAACAAGGCGCGGGTTGAAATTTCCGGACAAGCCTAACATGTACTGTACCAAATCAATGTGCACTTCAAATGTCATTCAAAACTTTGAATTCATGTTATGTTCAATTAAAATATTTCGCTACATGTATAATGCATGCAACCTACTACTCAAATGAATGTTTTAGTGCATTCCAAACGTATATACTACCGCTTCAATGTGAACTAAATTTGAATTTGTTTCTCTATTTGAATAAGATATAAAGTAATGATTGTTGTGAAGTCAAAGCATTTGAATTGGTTTCTCTGTTTTAATAAGATCTACAATCATCATTATTGTCAAGTTAAACCATCGTTTGTGTATTATCTTCACAGCACACCACATGATTAGTGTCGAGTTACATATGAACTATGTGTACTATATGAACTCGAACTAGATTTTTTGAATCCACTTTATTTTGATTTCAAATCACATTACATTTCTAGCTCTAGCTAGATCTTCATAATCTAAACCTTGTCTCATATGTATAATGTGTTTATCACATTATGTATGGTGCCCCGCCCCCTACGCCTACAAGTATTTAGATGTGAGATGCAAACACCACACATTACCACAAATTCAAATAAAATGTGAGAATGTTCTATATATAATATTGTTTAGATTGTTCAATATTTAGTTGTAAGCTGCAAACGCCACATATTATCACAAATTCAAATAAAATGTGAGATTGTTTGACGTATAGTATGGTTTAGATTGTTCGGAATTTAGCTGTGAGTTGCAAGCGCCATGCATTATCACATTACGGTATAACATGTGCACAGCACGTGTATCACCGCTATATTCACGCATGCAATATTTAAAACACTATGATCTCCTATTCAAATATATGAATCCGCTTTCAAATCAAATTATGATCTTTGTTAGTCTCTTACACCCACACAATCCTCTAACCTTTGTAGCTACCACTAACTTTCTCTCGTGCATGCACACGTCCTGCTCGCCGTCCCCCTCCCTCGGCATTCTATACACCGGGCACATTCATTTTTTTCTTTAGGTCGTTCTCCCAGAGTCTCCACAACTCCTTTCCGACACGCACCGATTGATAAACCTCTCCAGCGATGCCTGCCTACGACATACACACAAACCTTCAATCTCCTCCTTTATGTGTCCTTGCCTCATGCCTCTCATACGGTCAGACACACGTGTAAACTCTCACCCCACTTTTCATCGATCTCACAACCGCACACTCCTCCCCCTATCTAGCTAGTAGTTGGGCCTCTTGCACCACCTCCTAGCTCCATTCTCTCTGTCTATCCGTCTCGCTGGGCCTTATTTGCCTCTAACAAATGGATGTACACTGACCGATCTCTCGCTATACATATAGCTAGCTAGGTCCTTATAACTCGTTTTTACCCACATGTCAATCGATCTACCTCATTAGTTGTGTCTCTCCCTTCCTCCGACAAACAACAATTGATCTACCGATCTAGTTAGGTTTTCTTACCAAACACATGATTCCCCTTCATCATCCATGGATGCGTCCCGGGAGATCTATCACGCATAGGCACACACAGAAACACATCCCCACTCTTATTGATAGCATTGCAGTTCCACCCTCAGTTTGTCTAGTAGGCCTCTCCCACCATCTTCGAGAAGCAATTCCACCACCCATCCGGCACTCTACCCCTCTCCCTCTCTCTCCCTCCCTCTCTCTCTCTCCTCTCTATCTCTCTGTCCCATCATATTTCCCGTCCTTTAGTTATGTATGGATGTCGACCGATCTCCCTCAAGACATAGCTGGGTCTCTCCTTCTCAACACATATACGAGTCCTTCTACCTCTATAGTTAGGCCTCTGCCTACCCCTCCCCCCACCCCCTCCCCCCCACACACACCGATACATCGAGCGCTCTAGTCATGTCTCCCTGCCACACGCAAACTTGACATGTGCCCTCTAATGTTCCAGTAGGCCAGTCGCCCTATATCTTTGACTTGCACACACACACAATTTCGATGGCTCTCTTCATCGATCTCGCACCCACCCACTTGATCCTCTCTTCGACTCTATCGATAGCTATGACCCCTCCCTCTCTTCTTGTGGATTGCCCGACCGTCTATGTATGATATGGATAGGCCTCCATTTCACACACATTGCATGCAAAATTTTGTTTGAGATGTCATCGACACATATTCCCACAAATAATTCACGAAATCAACCCCCACCCCACCCCCACCCCAAAACAAAAAACACTCACGAAGGCGGTTTATATCTCTCACACACACCCATGTAGGTAGGGGACGTGCACGAAGAGAACAGGTGTATGCACGGCGCACGTACTCCCGTCTCTTTCCCAACCACACCTGCGCGGGTACATGGTAGAGCTCATTTCTGTACGAAAAAGGCAGCCCACGTGGTAATTTGGCACGTGTACTGGTTGTCCACTTGGTGCAGGGAGGATCGTCTACCATGGGTGAACAAACAAATTGCTACTTGACGTGTTATGTTAAAAAAAGAGGCAAACCATGTGGGGCCTACCTCAGAGGCAAGGCTCTATACACTGGAGTACTTTTCATGTGTCCCATCAACTCGCAAAACGAGGAGAAGCTTGCTTAGTATGCCGTCTCCCCCATTCCTAATTATAAGTCTTTGTAGAGATTTCACCATGAACCACATGCAGATGTATATAGATGCATTCATTTTGTTCCGTATGTAGTGGAATCTCTACAAAGACTTATCTACTAGTAATAGCTAGCCCCCACTACTAGGAATTCTCTATCCTCTCCTTGAGCCACATCATCAAAATTGATGTAGCCATTAGATGAAGTAAATCAGTCCATAATAGCCGTCTGATCTAGACATTGAGAGGCTCCACACAAAGCCACATGCAAGCATGTAGAAATACCGTGGCACATGCATGTGAGTGGGTTTTAAATTAGATCAACATGTCTGCATGCAAGCATGCACCGGAAGCATGCATGTAAGTGAGCTTTTAAGTCCCATTAACATGTCAAAAACATATAATCCCATTATGCAGTAGGAGTTGGCTGATCTTTTTTCCTTACGTGGGATGATCTAAATGATGATGGGAGTTTATTTAGTTTGGCTACCACATTTGTCATGCAGTTAGGTGTCGCACAGTGATAGTGTGAGGTGGGCCATGTAATCACTGAGCCTGCGTGTTTTCACTGCTCTTGCACGCCTCCGCTGTAAGAATGGAGAAAATTGTAATCTAGTAGTAGTACCTCCTTTCGCCGAAAGCGTGGGACATACAGCAGTCCTACCACCTCAGTAATAAAGACCAATGAGTCGTCAAATCACATAGACCCAGCAGTAAGTTCGACGGATGAAGTAACCATCACTCTTGCGCCAGTGAGAGGTCGCGTACGCTTTGCCCGGGCATGAATGCGGCACCGATTCTTTGGATCGGTGTTGTCTGTTTCGGGCGGGAAAAGCGCGCGGGCGATGGAGGGGCTTTGGGTGGGCCAGGCTGGTCAGGAGCGGGCGTGGAAGTTGTCCGCATGTCCCTACCGGACACGCCCGAAAACGAGAGGATGCACCGACTCTCGCGGCTAAAATTGTACACTACACAACATCTCTCTGTAGGAGTAGGTCGATCTGTCGCTCTCTCTAACACAGACATGCTGTTAAACACACACACACACACGCGCGCGCGCTCACACACACACACGCACACACCTTGGCCCCGTTGCACCTTCTAACGTGACTTATTACACCTAGACGGAGGGAGTAGTAAGTATACGAGATATGGTGGCACACTGACTTAAGTCGAATACAAGTGCCCAAAATTTGTGTGCATGTTATAATTAGGATTCACTTAAAATAGTACGTGAGCGAACAGAGGGATCAATTGGACAATATTCCCGAGTAGTAGCGAGATGTGTGAGGTAAGAAACACCGCTGGCGCTTTTAATTTTTCTTATTAATTTGTTTGTTTCACCCTCTGACTGGTGGGACCCAACGTACTACGTGGAGAGAGGTAAGGTGACTAAGGCTGCATTATTTCTGCACCACTGTGGATAGTCTTACCAGCAAAGCCACATGACACGATTATGATTGAAATCCCAATGACTCCCACACACACAAAGAAAAACACGGCATGCTTGTCACATGAATGCAGGAATGTATAAAAGGTTATTTCCCTCTCGTTGAACATAACGGGAGAGTTGTGTAGCTGGTTAGCCTGTTCGCTCATCAAACTTGAGCATAATTTGTGCCAGGAGGATTCTTTGACTGGTCAAAATGTTTTCTAGGGTTTGCATGCTTCACACTCTCTCTCCAGTATATATATATACACGCTGGAGCCTCAGCGCTTGTAGTTGCTCTCTTCACACTCTCTCACCCTCTCCCGCTGGAGCCTCAGCGCTTGTAGTTGCTCTCTTCACACTCTCTCACCCTCTCCGGATCTAAACAAGACTTCGTTGGCCTCTATCTCCCCTCACTGCTGCTCAAAGAGCCGGCAGGATCCGTCCGCCGGGAAGGAAAGGAGGCTTAACGCTGTCGCCGTCGGCGAGGGACTACCGGCGCAGTTGTTCACTTTCCTCCCAGCGGCGGCACGGGAGGGCCTCCGACCCCTTCTTGTTCGCCGCCGTCCCATCGCCCACCGAACCACGCCCCAAGAACCTTAAGGTATAATTTACTTACTCCACATGCATTGCTCTAGCTGCATGTATACCATGAATCTAGGACGTGGTTCAAAGAGGAAAGGAGTGGGGGAAAGTAGTGGGAAAAGTTGTATATAGCATGAATCTAGGACGTTGTTCAAAGAGGAAATGAAGAGGGAAAGTTCTACATCATGAATCTAGGACGTGGTTTAAAGAGGAAAGGAATGGGGGAAAGTAGTGGGGAAAGTTGTATCGCATAAATCTAGGACGTGGTTCAAAGAGGAAAGGAAGGGGCGAAAGTACTAGTTCAAAAAGGAAAGGAAGGGACAAGGCTGTAGAGTTTGAGCAGGACTAGATTTGCTGCGCTCACATAGGGAAAGGTGTCTAAAGATAACAAAACTGGGACCAACACAAATATGCTCCTTGGTTGTTTGTTCTTTGTTGCAACAGACTGTGCATGACCACAGTACATCGGTAGATGCACATAGCGCTGGTGCATCCACTGTCCCGTGCAACTCATTAGCTGTTGTTAATCTAAGGCGATGTTTGGTTAAAAACTCCCTAGCCCCTACCTGCTTGGTTCCAGGGACTAAACATGGACTAGAGGTTATTAAATGACATGCTAAAAGACCATGTTACCCCTAGTAATGAACTAATAGAGACAAGGTGCGATGCGTGGCGGGGGCAACTGTTGGAAAAATTCCCAAAAAGACTCCCTCGGGGTCTTCTTTCTTTAGTCCCAAGTGCCAACTTTTAGTCCCTAAAAGTCCCTCCTGTTTGGTTTAGATGGGACTGACACGAAGTTTTTTTAGTCCCTACACGAAAATGTCCCTGTAAACAAACACCTTCTAATAATGCCGCTGGAAAATTGATGCAATGCCACAGTTAAAATAAAATTACATGTTTAACGAATTTTATTGTTAATATAATCTCTATGTTAATATTAATCAATGCCACCATTTGAGAAATTCTACTGTCTTGCTTTCTTTCCCATTTACATAAGGTAGATGCTACTTTTTGTTGGCTTCCGTGTCATCCACCGTTATTGACCACTAATTGTTTCCTTTGCACCTCTGTGTAAACAGGGTTATCTACTTCACCTCGTTGCCATTGTGACCTTTTGTTGCACCGCACAAAACACTTTTGTTTTAAGATTGTTTTGTGCAGTTCAACCAAAATGTCACACCGACAACATTGCTTGATTGCTTGATCTTAGTGGAACTGCACAAGAGGAGATCTTACTTCCTATCCGTTAAGGCGATTTGGTTTAGATCTTCTTCTTGTGAGTTGTTTGAATTCCGCATCATGAGAGGTCAGTATTAGCCTTCTTTCACATCATTCTGCAGTGTGCTTTCATATGTTGTGCTACTTGTACGATAATGTTGCTTGATTTTAGTGAACTGCACAAATGGAGACAAGACTTCCAATATGTATGTGCACCATAATATCCCATTGAGGTAAGATAAGGATATTTCACAACTGCTGGCCTGAATTTTGCCACTTTCATCAGAAAATTAAGTTTAGTACTATACTTGTGCTCCTTAATTGACATGCCAAATCTTAAGTTGAAGGCGAAGCTTGTCTGTTATTGAACAAGCGGAAGAAAAACAAAAATCAACTCCCGGTGCTGTCATGAAGAACTGGAACTGTGATGACACAAGCAATGATATAGTTTTGCATCTTAATTTATTGCTATGGTTGGAACGAGCAATTGTTTTGCCACTGATTTGATGCCACTCTTAATGTAATATGTAATTATCTCTACTTGTGCAAACAGGGATCTTCTTTGAAGATACCATATATTTTAGTGGAACTGCACAAGAAGATGTTGGAAACATTAAACTAATCGAGGAGTATATAGTAAGCATGGCCACCACCGTAGATAGCAACAGATGGTTCCGGAGAAGTGCTTCATCTGTATGCTCTACACAATAAGCCTCCTGACGAAGGTTGGTACTCGCCCATTGATTTCATCCATATGATTGAGCTTTTTCATCTCTATTGGTGTTGTGCTACTGTTTTAGATACTGTCATGAAAAGGTGGTATTGTCCTTGAGAAGTGCTTCATCTGTGTTGTTTTAAATATTTCCTTTCCTTTTTTTCGAGCAAACAGGGATGCTAGCATTTAGTAGTCCTCTTGTCTTCGCACAACAGGATCATTTTCCTCTGAAGAAGAATATGGAGTACGTGAAGTGACTAGTTCCGATTATGCCAGGATGAAGAAGCCCTGTCTATCTTCTCATCAGAAGGAGCAGTTGAACGATGGTTGCATTACTCCCCACAAGACCAAACTAACTTCAGCTTAGAAGGACTGACAAATCTCCATTTTTTTGCTGTGATGCGTGAGTACAATGTTGTTCTAGGATTCTTTCTGGTGAGTTCCATTTTTCTAAAAGTGTGCTCTACATGGACCATGTATGTGCCTGTTGAAACTGTCAATTCATAGTACAATTTGCTTTATACTAATCACTTTTTTGTATTTGTGCAAACAGGGGTGCTCAGCTTGATTTCAATGGGAACTGCACAAAATGTTCATGAATACATCGAATCATTCATTTCCACCACAAGAAAGGAGGTGCCGATAAGTTCAAGGTGTTGCAACATATAAGGGCGAAATCATACAAGCTACGCGCGAATTTGGTTGATTTTGGTGGAACTGCACAAAAAGAACAGGTGGTTTATTTAGCATGAGGTGCCATGTTAATGTCCGAACTGATGGCAAACCCTGTCCATTCCACAATCGTAGGCATTTGATATTTTGGAATGGAACAACCTTGCCAACTTTTGCTCATTGATTTTAGCAGGACATGCATTTGATATTTTCGAATGGGACTCCCTTTGCTGTCAGCAACGTCGATCAATTTTTTCTTTATTCTTTAGTTGTGAAGTAAATATTGCCTCTGACATGTGAGTCACTGAGATGCATAATATCGATTGTTTTGAATGTTCTCTATGAATTGCCAGGCCTGTGTGTTTGATTGCAATGTACAAAAATGCTAAAAAGCTTCTCAAACTCTTTGTACTCCTTATGTTCCTTCTTACTTCACACATTGTGAAAGTGCATACTTTTTTGTCTAAGATTGGTCAAAGTAGAGATACTTTGACTGCAGACAGAACTTGTATCCAGACTAGAAAGGACCGGAGGGAGTACATGTGAAACTGCTGTAAACGAGGTGATCACCCTGGGAATAATGCTAGTACGTATTGTTTTGCATGTTCATTCAATGCCAGTGATAGAGGAATTCGAACTAGTTGAAATAAATTCATTCATACACGGTCGGATTTCATATAAACATGCCGGATTTCATTACATTTCATACATTCTTCAACTAAAAAGGGGTGCACTGGAGGTATAATTAATTAACCGAAGCTACCCACCCGTGTTCCGTGGAGCCGAATAGAAGCTTCAGTGACTTAACTGCAGGTGCAGTTGCGTAACTGACATGTGGCCTGTTGGGCCCACGTGTCAGTCAGCCAACTGCACCAGCAGTTAAGTAGAAGTAGCGTTTTTCTCCAGCGCAGCTCTCCGACTCCACGTCGCCGCTAAGAAGCTAACTGGCAGTCAATGGTCAACCCGCCTAGCTTGGCTTCAACCAGAGGGTAACAGCGATGGCCTTACTTGGACCCGAGCGGCGGCAACCTACCGTGTTCTACTCTTCCTCGTTTTCTGTGTGGCGCGGCCTCGTTGGCAGCGGGGCGGGGCCTCAGCGGAGACGGTGATGTCCTCTGTCTCGTTGCCGGCAGGGTGGGGCCTCACCTGAGCCGGCGATGTCCTCTGCCTCGTTGTTGGTAGGGCGGGGCCTCGGCGGAGCCGGCGGTGTCCTCTGCCTCGGCGGAGCGGGGCCTCATCGACGCCAGCGGAGTGGGGACACGTCAGAGCCGGCATTATCCTCTGCCTCGTCCTCGGTCTCGCCAAACATCGTGTCTCCTGCTTCGTCGCCCTCTGTGCTAGCCTCTTTGTAGGCGGCCGCAGCATCTGCCACCTGCATGCGGTGCCGTCAGCGCTCGAGGCGGCCCTAGCGGGCATGGTGGTACGAGTCGAGCAGCGCCTCCTGCTCCGTCCGCTCCGCGGCGTTCTGCTCCTCCGCCTGTAGGTGCTCCTGGAGGAGATGGTGGTTGTAGGCGGTGTCGGTCTGCGCCTCCCGGAACTGCTCCTCACGCATCTGCCTCACCCTGTTCATATATTGGGCACGGGCCTCGCCGATGGTCATGGTGCAATGCACTGGCGAGGAAGGCGCGTAGGAGGGGGTTGGCGTCGGATCATCGACTACCATGTTCTCCATTGGGACGTCGTCGTCCTCCGGCTGCCTGCCGGCCAGCCGGGCGGCAACAATGGCCACCATCTCCTTGTGGTCTGTCGTCCGCCCGTCCCGAAGAGCGCTGGAGCACGAGGAAGCCATGGTGGGCAGTAGTGGTGTGGACAGGAGAAAGGAGGCGCAGCAGTTTATATAGCAATGGTGGGCGGGCGAAGGGACGAACGTGTGGCGCCGGAGTAGCCACCTCGGCAACCGCATATCATTAATGTGGGCGGCAGATGGACGGACGAACGACACTTGTGTCATTTGAAGGCGGAGCAATCACCTGCACCAGGAAGCGGGGCGGGATGCGCTGACTGTTTCGGGCGAAAAGTGCGCGCGGGCGAGGAGATGACTTTACTTGGAGAGGATGACAATGGGGACCCACCAGGTCCATAGCCTCACGTACGCAAGTGCCTCCTTGCTTTCCTGACATCACGGTCCCACACCATTGTCAACCTATGTAGTAAACAAGAGAATTGCACAAGAAGCGGCTGACAGCTGGGACCAAGCAGTTCGAGCAGTTTTTGTGTTTTTGAGGTGTGAGCACTGTAGAGTTTTTCGATGTTTAGCCCAAATATTAATTTTTCTCCTCTAAACAACAACGAAAACATCGCTGCAAGTATTAACTGGGCGGGCTGTGGCCCATCTAGCCCAGGCCAGATATCCAGCCCAGATATTAATTTTTTCAAGCTGAAAATGGCTAGCCCAGCTATACTTTTTTTAGGAATACCCATGCAAGGTCAAGTTGTTATTCTCCGCCCTGCTGGGCTGCAAATCTTTCCTAGGAGGGATGCATTAGGCTTAACAAGAAAATGGGCTTTAAGAAATAATAAATGGGATGTAACTATAAAAACTTGGCAGTAACTATAAAAAAATGCACCAAACACGTGATTACTTTATAAAATATTATTTTTGGATATTGAAAATTTTAATTTCATTAATTGTTGCGAGCGAAATGTTTTGTTGGATTTTTATGTAATATAAATTTATATTGAAATTGTATTTAATCTAACTAGAAATTTCGGGATAAAAATATTTCGGATCCCATCAAAATGTGGGAAATTTTATTGAATTCTGTTTTGAACGGTTGGTTGAAATGGGCTGTACTTTTAACAAACTGTAAATGGGCTATAGTAAATTCCATTAGAATTCAAAAATGGGCTACACATTCTTACAAATCTCAAATGGGTTATAAGTTCTCTGCCACACACTTCTGGCCTTACTAAGTTGACGTGTCCCCTAAAAAAACAGAGTTGACGCGTATGCAAGGCTTTGTCAACTTATAGTCAACACACGATTCCAGCAGAAGTGGCCGTTGGGTGTCCATCCAATGGATGCCATGCTTCTTCTTCAATCTCGGATATTCTAGCTTCACCCGCCCAAAAAATGATTCCTCCCCCTGACATCTGGGGCGCACAGTTTCGGAAGCTGACCTATGGGATTACTAAGTTGACGTACCAAGGGCTTTGTCAACTAAGTCAATATAAACGATTCTAGCTGCAGTGACCGCAGGATGTCCATCCAATGGCCGTCGTGCTTCTTCAACCTCTGGTCTTCTTGCTCCAGCCGCCCAATGCAGCGCCGGTTGTGCCGCCTGCTCCTGCCTCCCGTGGCCGGCTGTGCTACCGCGGAGGCCTCACCGCCCCCTACTACTCCCACCGCTGGCTAGGCCATCCCTCCACTCACCCACATCCCGTGTTATTCTGCGGTGACGGCAATGTAGCCGAACCAGTGAACCCTCGTACTCCTCTCTGCATGTGCATCCAATGTCGCGTCTTCCCCGGCTCCGCGTCGTCCCCTTCCTTGGCCTCACCGTCGTCCACCGCCCTGGTGCTCTCGGCGCGGCGTGGTCAACGTGGTCAAAGAACGACTTCCATCGGACATGGACTGTACATGGAGAGGCTGATAGCTGGGTCCACGGCAGCCGCAAGGAAGTGCCTCCTTATTACGCGTAAAATAATTATTCCTCCACCTGACAGCGGGGACCCACCAGACGGGCCACCGTAGTTCATGAAAAAATGATTCGCCCCCTGACTGCTAGGACCCACGAGCTACATCTTCGCATGCAAGGAAGTGCATCTGGAAAAAAACGATTTGCCCCCCTGACTGCTAGGACCCACCAGCTACATCTTCGCACGCAAGGAAGTCCCTGACAGTCAGGACCCACCTGGTCAAAGCTTACGTAGCTTTGTCATTCTGGTCGCGAACGTGTACGTACATATATACTGGTGGATGTAGAGGCGTGCACGTGTCGTAATAGAGGCGCGTACGTGTCGTAGTAGAGGCGCGTACGTGTCGTAGTAGAGGCACACGTAGCATGTACACGTACGTACAGTGGCCAGGGTGCAATAAATAAAATACGGCTACGTATGTGTACATAGGGGCGGGGTCTCAAACGCCTACTCGCGCATACGTATGGCCAGGGCTCGTGTACATGGCTGGGTCATAACAGAGAAACAGTGTCGTCGTCATGTTCATGGGGAGGCAACAGAATGTGTCATGTTCATGGGGAGGCAACGGAATGCGTCGTGTTCATCGGGAGGCAACGGAACGCGTGGGAGCCAACTGGCTGGTTCGGAACGGAATGCGTGGTCATGTTCATCGGGAGGGCTTGGACAGAACAGGTGATGGAAACGAGGCCTCGCGTACCGCAGAATGGAGGAAACGGCCTTGTGTTCGATCAGCCACGTTCGAAACAGGATCCTGTTCATCGGGAGGGGTCTGGCGTACCGCAAAACGGACGAAACGGACCTCCTACGGTCGAAACGGGGGTCCCGTTGATCGGGAGGGGTGTGGCGTACCGCAAAACGGAGGAAACGGACCTCCTACGGTCGAAACGGGGGTCCTGTTGATCGGCAGGGGTGTGGCATACCGCAAAATGGAGGAAACGGACTTGTGTTGGAGCGCTACAGTCGAAACGGGGGTCCTGTTGATCGGGAGGGGTGTGGCGTACCGCAAAATGGAGGAAACGGACTTGTGTTGGAGCGCTACAGTCGAAACGGGGGTCCTGTTGATCGGGAGGGGTGTGGCCTACCGCAAAACGGGACTCCACGGGATACTGTTCATCTCCACCGTCGACCTCCTCCAGCCTCCACGGGCTACCGTCGACCTCCTCCAGCCTCCACGGGCTCCTGTTCATCCAGCCTCCACCGCGCTCTACTCCACCGGCTACTGTTCAACCACCACTCCACGGGCACCCCTCCATCGTCTACTGTTCATCCGGCCCTCCACACCACGGGGTCCTGTTCAACCACCCCTCCATGGGCACCCCTCCACCATCTACTATTCATCCAGCCCTCCACCACACCACGGGGTCCTGTTCATCCAGAGGCAACGCCACCGCTCACTGTTCATCCAAACCCCACCGCAACACTCACTGTTCATCCCAGAGGTAACATCGATCGGCTTCAGTTAGCAGCAGTAGCAAAGGAATCGCTCAATCGGGTTCAGTTAACAGCCATCGATCGATCGCTTGGGTTCAGTAACGCGTAGCCTGCAGTGCAATCGCTCGGGTTCAGTTAGAGCCCAACGCCTCGCTCGGGTTCAGTTAGAGCCAACGCCTCACATACACACGCATACATGTACGAGAGAAACGCTCAACGCTCGGCCCCCGACCTCCCACCGTAAATGGGAACTCCCCGAAATCCCCCCCTCGCTTTTACCATAGTTTTTTTCGTCATGGACGGCCCAAAGAATGTCATGCAGCTGCGTCTCCGGCCCGCCCAGGACGAAAAGACCATTTTTTGTCATAGTAGTAGGAGCCCACCACATCTATGATGATACCGGGTTTTGTCACAATTATCGTCATAGAAGTGTCATATGTATGACAGAAAAAAAATTCGTTCGGCCCAAAATGTGACAGATGTGTCTTTTTTTGTAGTGTTGTTGTTCTATGTTGACACGAGAAATTTTTTGAAAGCAATAAGAGGCAATGGATATCATTTCGTCCCCAAAGGTGGGGCGTTCCCTACTGAAACCATCATGCTTGTTGTGAGAAGCTCTGGTCTGTGAGAAGAATGTACCCAAACCTGCCCCAAATGGGACAAAAAATTTATCACGGCATAGTGATGCCGCTCCATGATAGCTTGCCAAGTTTCATGAATTTCAAACGAGTTTTTGATTTACTAGAATTTAAAAATCAGGCATCTCAATGTTTGCGGCCGAGTGATGGTGGCAGGGTGTTTGACATTCATTCCCATTTCTTGCATGGGACCTAAGCATGCACCCAAGGACAGAAGATTTTATTTTTCAACCAATTTATATGCACCGGAACATGTGCATGTAGTTCAAATTTGAATTATGCACATCAATGCATTGAAAACTCACTTAATGCATAAAAATGTCCAAACGAACACCAAAAAATCACAAAAAATAACACAACACTCTTGTTGTTCTATGTTGAGACGAGAAAAAATTTGAAAGCAATAAGAGGCAATGGATATCGTTTTGTCCCCATAGGTGGGGCGTTCCCTATCGAAACCATCATGCTTGTTGTGAGAAGCTCTGGTTTGTAAGAAGCATATACCCAAACCTGCCCCAAATGGGACAAAAAATTTACCACGACATGTTGATGTTGATCCATGATAGCATGCCAAGTTTCATGAATTTCAGACGAGTTTTGGACTTACTAGAATTTAAGAACCAGGCATATCAATGTTTTGCCGGCAATTAGCAGTGCTCTGGTGTTTGAAATTCATTCCCATTTCTTACATGGGACCTAAGCATGCACGCAAGGACAAGGATTTCATTTTTCAACCTATTTATATGCACCAGAGCATGTGTGATGCGAAGCATCCCAAGATTATCCCCATGTACCTATCATCGTCTCACCAAGTGTCTAGTGGACCCATGCCATGAGCACGTGCAAGAGCTCTCGAAACCGAGGTGACATCACTCTTCTCACAATTCCACTTCAATGCACATGAGACATGGCTACTACCACAAACGGAGACATTGTGCATACTCAGGTACCAATGAGCTAGCCATGGAGAAGCTAAGGAGCATGAAGGATCGGGAGCAGAAGACATGCGTGAAGACGGAGAAGAAATCAGCCAAGTCCCAGGCTGGCCGAATGATCCGGACGAGGTCCCGGACGATCCGGTCCCCCCGCCCGGACGATCCGGACAATTGGAGATCCGAGAGCAACAGAAGC
This sequence comes from Triticum urartu, assembly GCF_003073215.2. Classification (NCBI taxonomy): domain Eukaryota; kingdom Viridiplantae; phylum Streptophyta; class Magnoliopsida; order Poales; family Poaceae; genus Triticum; species Triticum urartu. Next base: position 205,351,048 of record NC_053025.1, on the reverse strand, counting down.
TGCCCTGAAGCCGGATCATCCGGACCCAGTCCCGCATCATCCGGACATACCCGGACGTCCAGACCAGGACACGGACATCCGGACCTCCCGCAGCCCCCATGACTCAGCCGAATCATCTGGACCCCCGAAGCTCGGATCATTCATCCGGGCCAACACCCGGATCATCCGGACAATGCATGCGTGCATGATGTTGGGCCGAGGCCCATGTACCCCTTCGCCCCCTTTGCCTACATAAACGAGTCCTCCACCACTTTTCTAGGGTTCGCATTGGTTCCACCTCATATTAGAGATAGAGCATTGCTCATCCACATCGGATCTACTCCACAAGAGAGACCGCGACCCCTCTTCGGAGAAGATCCCTTTGGATTCAAGACCACTTTATAGGAAGATCCCCTTGTGGATTCAAGATCTCCTCGCAGAGAAGACACGTTACCTTTGTATCGTCCCTAGTTGACCGTGGATCATGTGATCTCTTATGTACTCGAGGATCTAGAATAAGTGTGACTAGTTCTTGTTGGTTTAGTGATTCTCTCTCGTGGCCCCCCTTGTAATTTCCCTTGTTTTCCCCTCGTGTTCCTTGCGGGATCCGCTCTTTTCGTGAAAGATCGGCCCTAGGGTTTCTACCCTACATCATCTTGGTATCTATAGCCATGTTGATCACGATTTCGGAGCCTCCCCATTGTGTTTCTAGCCTTTTTTTGTTGTTTTTCGTCCCTAATTCAAACGTCCCCACAACAATAGCCCCAAAAAAATTTCTTGTGATTTGTGAGTTTTGATGATGTTTTGTTGGTTTTGGTTCGTGAATTTGTTGTGTTGCAAGTGGATCTCACCTTCGCCATCAATCTCCACCTCGCAATCCACCCAAAAATCCAGGACATCATCAAATTTTCCCCCGTTTTCGAGTTCATCCCGAGCCATTCCCCGAGCAAGTTGACCCGCCCGGATCATCCGGATCCACCTGGATCATCCGACTCCTAGCCCGGATCATCCAGCTTCCCCTAACGAAACAACATTTTCTGCAGTTTTTAGCCACCGCCGCCTACGCCTCCGCATACCCCCTTCGACTACCACCACCTAAATTCCACCAACCCTTTCGATACATCCACCACTACCACACATTTTTCTGCTTTTGATTTTGAGAGTTTGAGTTGTGGTTCATCGTTTCCTAGGGTGTTTTAGCTAACTAGGAACGGTTCGATATCGACATCACCGCCGCTCATCTTCGCCACGGACGCGTCATCAACAACGACCTTCCCGGTAACATCATCTTGGGTTCGTGACACCCTAAACCGTAAGCAAGGATGGTAACTCCGACGCCATCTTTGTCCACCCCTTGCCATTACATTGATAACCACCATAGCCTTATCTTTTTGCGTAGCTTACCCATCGAGACTAGCCTTTGAGTATTGCCGGGAACATGACTTGCGCACATTAGTGATAATACTTCCCATAAAATACATACATCATTGGTGCATATCTTGGTATCATCTCTTTTGTCACAAGGTTGTCATCGCATACACAATTGCTATCTTGGTTCGTGAAGCATTGCATGAGAAAAGAGCTCAACACACAAAGAGCCAAATAAGCTTTTAAGCAAAAGGGACAGATAGGCAAAGAGCTTATAAGCAAGAACCATAGCATCACACAACATTAATATTTTGATACTAGATCATCTTGGATCATATCATCGAAACACCATACATAGAGTATACTTGGGATAGAAGTCATTTCATTTTTGCTTAGAAGGTTGTGCACAAGTTCGTATCCGCCTATTGTGCAATCGTGCTAGCGTGTCTCTAGTGTTGTGCAACAAGAGCATTTTCGTGGATTCCACATTTTGGCTCATCCTTGGTCACACAACCCCACTTATCTCTTAGCGTGCGTGTTGCCGGGTACCTTACATTGCTTGGTCTACTTGTTGCATTTGCGAATTTGCAAATCTCTTCCAACATTATTGAATCTTGCTTACTTTCACATCAAATCTTGTGCCACCATCCTAACCAAGCTATTCCATAAGCTTTTACTTGTGTAGGTGTGAGAAACCGACAAGAATTGGTACCAATTGTGCTATTTCCTTGTTCCACATTGGAGTGATCATTGATCCACATTCAACTTCGGTCAAGGAACATTTGGTATACGTTCTTCTCTCTCTCCCACTCACATATTTCTCTTAGAGTGATGGATAGGCTAGGTACTTCTACCAACCCACTCTTCATCGAGCAAGACGACGACATGAACTCCTACGTCACCAAGAGTCACCTCTTTGGTGCACAACGTGCTTTGCATCAAGAGCAACAAGCAATGAGTGAACGCATCGACAACCTCGCAACCGACTTGCGACTATCCGAGCAACGTACAAGGGACTACTTTGACCACAAGCTCGACGATCACAAGCAAGTGAATGATGCAAGAATGGACGAGATTCGTGCTTTGTTGCTCAACCGCTCTTCTTCCACTTCCTCCTCATCAAGACGGAGCCGCTCAAGTCGACACTCGGACTTCACCCTCTCCGGTTCAAGTACAGTGACATCGAACACTCTTCGACGTGCCGCGCACAAAGATCGTCAAGCAAGCCTCAATCCTCTTCGCGACACAAACTCTCAAGAGCACCGACATGGTCAAAATGAAGATGCCTTTGCACAAGCACGAGAATGGCAACGACAACGACAACATGAAGAGGAAGAGCGCACGCATCTACACCAAGATGCACAAGATGCCGAGGCACAACGTCAAGCGCAATGATTGCGAGATGCTCAAGCACTTGAGGCGCAAAAATCCCTCCAAGATTCAAGTCGAGCCGTAGCCAACCGAGGTCGACAAGCTTGTGAACATGAAGAAGAACTTGGCGAAGAAGCTCACGAACGACGATATCAAGCTCGCGTGAAATTTCAAGCTTGACGAGTTCCTCCACAAGATCGCCAAGACCATCAAGTTCACCAAGAGCATGAAGACAATGGAAATCCTCCACGACAAGACCAACATGAGTTCGACAACCCTCCTCGCCAAGAACAACACGAGTTTAACAATCATTAACAACATTGGCGTCATCATCCAAGACCCCAACACAATGAAGAGCAATGCTACGGCAAGCTAAAGTTCACCATGCCCAAGTTCAATGGAAGCAACAATCCCGAAGAGTACCTTTCATGGTCATTGAAGGTTGACAAAATCTTCCACTTGCACAACTATGAAGAAGAGAAGATGATCGCGATTGCATCCCTTGAGTTCCAAGACTACGTCCTCATTTGGTGTGAACAAGTTATCGAGCGCCGTAAGGCAAGAGGTGAACCACCCATCACTACTTGGGCGCAAATGAACGATGTCATGAGAGCACATTTCGTGCCTACCTACTACAAGCGCGACCTCTTCAAGAAACTCTAACTACTCAAGCAAGGAACCAAGAGCGTTGAAGAGTACTACAAGGAGATGGAGATTGCCATGATACGAGCCAATGTCACGGAAGATGATGAGCAAACTATGGCACGTTTCTTGAATGGACTCAATCACACAATCAAGAAGATGGCCTATTTCCAACCATACTCGAACCTCATCGAGCTAGTGCATCAAGCTACCAAAGCGCAACGCCAAGTGCAAGACGATTTCAAGTATGCCAAGTTCTCATCCAGGTCATATGGTTTCTCCAACACCCAAGCTTCAATGACCCCAACACCTTCTACATCAACGAAGCCTTCTCCAAGCAACATCGACAAGTCAAGTTACAAGAAAGCTTCATCAACCCCAAGTCATCCTCCTACAATGAGCAACTTCAAGCCAAGAGCTTCATCATCATAAACCCCAACCGATGAGACCGTCAAGACAAGTTCCTTCAAATGCTTCAAATGTGGAGGTCGAGGCCACAAGTCCTTTAAGTGCAACAACAAGAGATCCTCAACAACGATGGTACATACGACTCCATGAGTGATGGAGAAACAAAAGTGCATGAACAAGTTGCCATGCACTGGCAAGTTAATGATGAAGAGGAACAAGTCTTTTGCGATGAAGATTCAAGTCCCGGTCTACTTGTCTCCAAGGTCTTGACTCTTCAACATCACCAAGAAGAAGACCAACGATGCCATATCTTTCATACCAAGGCCGGCATCAATGGAAGGTCCGTCAAGGTCATCATCGATGGAGGGAGTTGTCATAACCTCGCAAGTGAAGAACTTTGCTCCAAGATCCAACTGCCCAAGACCAAGCACCCACATCCCTACAAAGTTCAATGGCTTAGCGACTCCGGCATTATCCAAGTCGAGCATCGAGTACAAGTCTCATTCAAAATTGGCGCCTATGAAGACACTTTGTAGTGTGATGTCGTTCCAATGACCGTTTGCCACCTTCTTCTTGGACGCCCATGGCAATTTGATAGAGGTGTCATCCACAACGGCCAAATGAACCACTACATCTTCAATATGAAAGGAAAGGAGTACGTACTTCACCCCATGTCTCCAAGCCAAGTGATCGCCGAAAAGAAAGCCACCCATCGTGGATAGAATAGTGAGAGAGTGAACCACCAAAAAGAGAGTGAGCGCCACAAGCCCAAATCGAGTGCCTCCACGATGAGCGAAAAGAAGAACTTAGTCCCATTCGCCACCAAAAGTGAGATAGGAGGAGTGTGTGAGAACCCATCTAGTGTCCTACACTATGTCCTTTTGTGCAAGGACAATGCAACACAAGCTAACACCTCTGATGCTCTACCTTTAGTGTTGTCTTCTCTTTTGTAGGAATTTCAAGGTGTTTTCCCTGATGAGCTACCTCCGGGACTACCTCCACTACGAGGCATCGAGCACCGCAACGACCTCATCCCCGGAGCACCTCTTCCGAACAAAGCTCCCTACCGCGTCAACCCCGAAGAAACCAAAGAAATACGAAGGCAAGTAGAGAATGTCATAGACTATGGACATGTGCGTGAAAGTTTGAGTCCTTGTGCCGTTCCGTTCATTCTTATGCCAAAACGATACGGTAGCTTTCGCATGTGCTCTGATTGTAGACCTATCAATGCTATCACCTTTCACTATAGGTATCCTATTCCACGCCTTGATGATATGCTTGATGAAGTTAGTGGTGCCACTATATTCTCCAAGATTGATCTTAAAAGTGGTTACTATCAAATCCGCATACAAGAGGCTGATGAATGGAAAACCGCTTCCAAAACCAAGTTTGGGTTGTATGAGTGGTTAGTCATGCCTATGGGTCTATCAGAAGCACCGGGTCCTTTTATGCGTCTTATGAATCATGACTTTCGCCCTTACATTGGTGTGTTTCTTGTGGTCTACTTCGATGATATCCTTGTTTATAGCAAATCTCTTAAAGATCAAGTCACCCATGTTCAAACCGTTTTACAGACTCTTCGAAATGAGCATCTCTATGCTAACATGGAAAAGTGCATTTTTGGCGTTGATAAGCTCGTTTTCTTGGGGTTTGTTGTTTTTTCTAAGGGTGTTCATGTTGATGACTCTAAAATCAGTGCTATCAAAACTTGGCCACAACCAACCAACTTGCATCAAGTGCGTAGCTTCCTTGGTCTAGCTAGTTTCTACCATAGATTTGTGAAGGACTTTAGCACCATTGCTTCACCTTTGCATGCTTTGAGCAAGAAAAAAGCGCCTTTTGTTTGGGGACCATCCCGAGATACCGCTTTCAATGACCTTAAAAATTAGCTTACTCATGCTCCCATGCTTGCTTTACCCAACTTTGAAAAGCCCTTTGAGATTCATTGTGATGCTAGTGGTAATGGAATAGGAGGTCTATTAACGCAACAGAAGCACCCCATAGCTTACTTTAGTGAGAAACTTTCTGGAGCGCAACTCAATTACCCCATCTATGACAAAGAGTTATATGCTTTAGTGCGGGTTTTGCATGAATGGGAACACTATGTTCACCCTCATGAATTCTTCATTCATACCCATCGTGAAACGCTCAAGTACCTTAAGGGCCAAACCAAGTTGAACAAGCGTCATGCTAAATGGAGTGAATTCATTGAATCTTTTCCTTATGTCATCAAGTACATCAAAGGTAAGGAAAATGTTGTGGCGGACACTCTTTCCCGCATATGCATGCTTGTTACTCAACTTGAATTGGATGTCATTGGCTTTGAGCACATAAAAGACTTCTATGAGCATGATCCCACTTTGGCTACTCCTTATGCCAAGTGTTTGACGCATACCTCTTGGGAACGCTATTACATCAACGATGGATATCGCATGAGAGCTAACAAGCTTTGCATCCCCGAGTCTTCTATTCGTTTGTTGCTTTTGCAGGAATCTCATAGAGGAGGACTAATGGGACATTTTGGACGTGACAAGACTTTTGCTACGCTCTCCAAGAACTATTTTTGGACCAAGATGTTTCGTGACGTCAACCGCTTCACCAACCGATGCTCTACATGTCACAATGCTAAGTCTAAGGCTCAATCCCATGGCCTTTATATGCCTCTCCTAATTCCATATCAACCATGGGAAGATATTAGCATGGATTTTGTACTTCAATTGCCTAGGACTAGAAATGGCAAGGATTCATATTTGTTGTTCTGGACCGATTCTCTAAGATGGCACATTTCATTCCTTGCAACAAGATAGACGATGCTTCACATGTTGCCAATCTCTTTTGTAGGGAAATATTGCGTCTACATGGAGTGCCAAAGACGATCGTCTCGGACCGCAACGTGAAGTTCCTAAGCTACTTTTGGAAGACCTTATGCACCAAGCTCGGAATCAAGCTACTTTTCTCCATGGCGTACCACCCACAAACCAACGGCCAAAAGGAGGTTACCAACCGCACACTCTCCGCTCTACTTCGAGTGCTCATCAAGAAGAACATCAAGGAGTGGGAGGAGTGTCTACCTATCGGCGAGTTCGCCTACAACCGCGCAAGAAACTCAACAATCGGCAAGTCCCCCTTCGAGGTTGTCTACGGATTCAACCCATTGTCCCCATTGGACATTCTTCCTCTATCACTCCAAGAGCGCATCAATATGGACGCAAGTGCACGTGTGACCCATGTCAAGAAGGTGCATGAAGATACAAGGCACACCATCGAGCGCCAAGTACAACGTATTGCGACCAAGCTCAACATCAACAAGCACCCCATGGTATTCAACATTGGTGATCTTGTGTGGCTACACCTTCGCAAAGACCGCTTCCCAGTCGAACGCAAGTCCAAGATTCTACCTCAAGCGGATGGACCCTTCAAGGTGCTTGCACGCTACAACAACAACGCCTACAAGATCGACCTCCCACGAGAGAAGTAGAACGTAAGCGACATCTTCGATGTCAAGGACATCTCGCCCTACCATGGTGATGAAGAGTTTGATCCGAGGTCGGATCTTCCCAAAGGGAGGGGAGATGATGCGGAGCATCCCAAGATCATCCCCATGGACTTATCATCGTCTCACGAAGTGTCTAGTGGACCCATGACACGAGCACGTGCAAGAGCTCTCGAAACCGATGTGACATCACTCCTCTCACAATTCCACTTCAATGCACATGAGACATGGCTACTACCTCAAACGGAGACATTGTGCATACTCAAGTACCAAGGAGCTAGCCATGGAGAAGCTAAGGAGCAAGAAGGATCGTGAGCGGAAGACATGCGTGAAGACGGAGAAGAAATCAGCCAAGTCCCAGGCTGGCCGGATGATTCGGATGAGGTCCCGAACGATCCGGACACACCCCGGATGATCCGAACCCCCGCGCGGACGATCCGGACAATTGGAGACCCGAGAGAAACAGAAGATGCCCTGAAGTCGGATCATCCGGACATACCCGAACGTCCAGACCAGGACCCGAACATCCGAACCTCCCGCAACCCCCACGACTCAGCCGGATCATCCGGACGCCGACCCGGATCATCCCGACCCCCGAAGCCCGGATCATCCGGACAGTGCCTGCGTGCATGATCTTGGGCCGAGGCCCATGTACACCTTCGCCCCCTTTTCCTATATAAACGACTCCTCCACCACTTTTCTAGGGTTAGCATTGTCTTTAGCTCATATTACAAATAGAGAATTGCTCATCCACATCGGATCTACTCCACGAGAGAGACCGCGGCCCCTCTTTGGAGAAGATCCCTTTGGATTCAAGAACCCTTTATGGGAAGATCCCCTTGTGGATTCAAGACCTCCTCGTGGAGAAGACCCGTTACCTCTATATCGTCCCTAGTTGATCGTGGATCGTGTGATCTCTTATGTACTCGAGGATCTAGCATATGTGTGACTATTTCTTGTTGGTTTAGTGATTCTCTCTCGTATTCCCCCTCGCGTTTTCCCTTGTTTTCCCCTCATGTTCCTCGTGTTCTTTGCAGGATCCGCTCCTTTCATGAAAGATCGGCCCCTAGGGTTTCTACCCTACATCAATGTGCATGTAGTTCAAATTTGAATTATGCACATAAATGCATTGAAAACTCACTTAATGCATAAAAATGTCCAAATGAACCCCGAAAAATCACAAAAAATAACACAACACTCCTGTTGTTCTATGTTGACACAAATTTTTTTTGAAAGCAATAAGAGGCAATGGATATCGTTTCGTCCCCAAAGGTGGGGCGTTCCCTACCGAAACCCATGCTTGTTGTGAGAAGCTCTGGTTTGTGAGAAGCATATACCAAAACCTACCGAAAATGGGACAAAAAATTTACCACGGCATGTTGATGCTGCTCCATGATAGCATGCCGAGCTTTATGAATTTCAGATGAGTTGTGTATTTACTAGAATTTAAAAGCCAGTCATCTCAATGTTTTGCCGGCAATCAACGGTGCCCTAGTGTTTGAAATTCATTCCCATTTCTTGCATGATACCCAAGCATGCAACCAAGGACAAAGATTTGATTTTTCAACCAATTTATATGTACTGGAGCATGTGCATGTAGCTCAAATTTGAATTATGCACATAAATGCATTGAAACTCACTTAATGCATGAAAATGTCCAAACGAACCATGAATAATTCCAATTGTTTTATAACACACATATAGTTGCATGATCACTGCAGATAAAAGCTCTTGCCATTCAAACATCGTCCATGGCCACTGTGCTCATTATGTAATTCAAATCAAGATGAAAAATCAAGTAGATCCCACACAGTTTATTATAACCAACCGTGTGAGATGCAGCACAAAATAATTTCGGACCGTGTCTGATGACACTTTGCGCGCCAGTTTTTTGGCTGAAGCGATTCCAAATTTTTGGCTTCCGCAGAAATATCTACCTCCCCGCCCTCTCCCCCTTGCCAAAAGCCACATTTCCCCTGTTTCCGCCTTCTTTTCCAAGTTGAAACCTTCACTCCTTGCTTGTAGTGCTGCCGCCTCCTCGCCGGCGACCCTCCTTCACGCTGCTCGGCCTCACCTATCCAGGCAGGTAATCCACACCCGACCCCCATCCTCCTCCTCCCTCCACATCCGACATGCCCCGACCGCTGGCGTGAGCGCGGCACCTTCTATCCAAATCCCCGACCCCTCCACCGAATAAGCGCTGGCCTAAGCCATTGTGCACGTAGTATAAACATGACCTTAAGGAGCATTTGGTAGCGGAGAAGAAAATCGCGGCCGCGCACGCGGATGAGGTCGCGATGGCTGCCATTCGTGCCGACCCCCAGATCTTGGAGGAGCACCTCGCCGTCGAGGCCACCATTGATACCTCACGTGCCGACGCCGCGACGCGGTTGGCTGCTTTAGACGGTAGTTCGTGGCATTTTCTCGAGGCCACCATTGGTGCCTTCGACGAAGACTACGAGGTGTTTTCTCAGCGTGCACGTGCTTACCTCATCTTGAGAGCTAGCAGGTTGGTGCCCGGAGTGGCTCAGGCAACTCACCACTACAACGAGGGCACCCACGATGCGGATGCCTCGCCCACTTCCATGTCCAAGGAGCCAATCGTCATCAATATCTCCGATAATGAGGGGTAGCTTGTCTTATTAACTCACTATAAGGACCCATGTTCAGTTTGCTAGCTACTGCCTTTCCTCAACAAATTATAGAGAATTGTGTGATCTACTTTTACTATGCAATCTTCTGCTATAGTGTATATGTTCTTTATATCGTGCAATGTGATGTTCAATTCTTCAGGGTGCAATATTTTCAAGTTGTTAAGCATGCTTGGTTTGGTTAATTGTGTGGTCTTCTATTAGGAGTATGTTATATTGTTCAATTAGTGTTTAGTTAACTGCTTGGTTCACTTGTTGTGGTGTTTAGTTAACTGCTTGGTTCAATTCTGCAATGCGATGTTCAATTGTTGTGGCTGCATTCTGTTATTTTATACCATGTGAGGAATAAATCGAAATTGGTTGTACTAAATACATGAGAAACAAATACAATTGCTATATTTCCAAGTTGTTAAGCATGCTTGGTTTGGTTAACTATCTGATCTTCTATTAACAGTATCATTATATTTTGCAATGTGGTGCTCAGTTAACATTTGGTTCATTTGTTGTGGTGTATAGTTAACTGCTTGGTTCAATTCTGCAATGCAATGTTCAATTGTTGTGGCCGCATTCTGTTACTGTATACCATGTGAGGAATAAATCGAATTTGGCTATACCAAATACATGAGAAACAAATACAATTGCTATATTTCCAAGTTGTTAAGCATGCTTGGTTTGGTTAACTGTCTGATCTTCTATTAGGAGTATGTTATATTATGCAATGTGGTGCTCAGTTAACATTTAGTTCATTTGTTGTGGTGTTTAGTTAACTGCTTAGTTCAATTCTGCAATGTGATGTTTAATTGTTGTGGCAGCATTCTGTTATTGTATACCATGTGAGGAATAAATCGAATTTGGCTGCACTTAATACATGAGAAACATATACAAGTGATATATTTCCTAGTTCTTAATCATGCTTGGTTTGGATAAATGGGTTTTCCATGTGGCTTGAATTAATCTGATGAATCTGCAATGTGCTTATTTTTTATCAACATATTTTACTGATAGCATGCGAACCCTTACTTAACCTGATGACTAACTACCTTATATGTGTTGCAGGGAAACAATGGGAAGCATTGAGGTTTACAAGATGGTACTAACTATTATACCTTGCCTTTTTTATTCCTTTGCCCCATTTCAAATATAGAGAAGATATTTATGCACATCCTTGTTTTCAGTGTTCACTGATGATTACCTCTCAAACCACCTCTGTGGACAGGAGGCGAGGAAAGTTTTCATACAGCAACCACGGTTCAATATTAAGTGTTCCTGAAGAGGTCGAAGGTGTAACACCCACGATGCGGCTATATCTCCCACGTGTCGGAGCATGACTTAGAGGCATAACCGCATAGTAGGCATGTCGCAAGAGGGGTAATCTTTAAACATCCCATGTACTGAATAATAAAGAGATAAAGAGTTGGCTCACAATCGCCACTTCACACAATACATAAATATAGCATTAAATCATCAAGAATACAATTATGGTCTGACTACGGAACCAAATAAAGAAAGACAACCCCTAATGAAATAGATCCCCGATCGCCCCGACTAGGCTCCACCACTGATCAACTGGGAAACAACACATCAAACACAGTCTTCATCGAGCTCCCACTTGAGCTCACTTGCGTCATCTGCACTGGTATCACCAGCACCTACAACTGGTTTTGGAAGTATCTATGAGTCACGGGGACTCAGCAATCTCACACCCTCACGATCAAGACAATTTAAGCTTATGGGAAGGAAAAGGTTGTGAGGTGGAGCTGTAGCAAGCACTAGCATATATGGTGGCTAACTTACGCAAATGAGAGCGAGAAGAGAAGGCAAAGCACGGTTGAGAAGCTACAAAGATCGAGAAGTGATCCTGAAAACTACTTACGTTCAAGCATAACACGAGACCGTGTTCACTTCCCGAACTGCGCTGGAAAGAGACCATCATGGCTACACAGACGGTTGATGCATTTTAATTAAGTTAAGTGCCAGGTTCTCTACAACCAGATATTAACAAATTCCCATCTGCCCATAACCGCGGGCACGACTTTCGAAAGTTCATAACCCTGCAGGGGTGTCCCAACTTAGCCCATCACAAGCTCTCATGGTCAACGAAGGATATTCCTTCTCCCAGGAAGACGCGATCAAACTCAGAATCCCGGTTACAAGACATCTCAACAATGGTAAAACAAGACCAGCAAAGCCACCCGGATGTGCCGACAAATCCCGATAGGAGCTGCACATATCTCGTTCTCAGGGCACACCGGATTGTACAAACTTCCGGTAGGCCAACCTAGAGTTGCCCCTGGTGGCCACCGGCGGCTGACAGGTTGGACCAACACTCAGAGGAGCACTGGCCTGGGGGAGTTAAAATAAAGATGACCCTTGAGTCTGCAGAACCCAAGGGAAAAAAGGCTAGGTGGCAAATGGTAAAACCAAGGTTGGGCCTTGCTAGAGGAGTTTTATTCAAGGCGAACTGTCAAGGGTTCCCATTATAACCCAACTGCGTAAGGAACACAAAATCAAGGAACATAACACCGGTATGACGGAAACTAGGGCGGCAAGAGTGGAACAAAACACCAGGCATAAGGCCGAGCCTTCCTCCCTTTACCATGTATATAGGTGCATTAAAGTAAACATTATATATAGTAATGATATCCCGACAATAGCCAAGTTCCAAGGTGGAACAAACTCCAATCTTCACCTGCAACTAACAATGCTATAAGAGGGGCTGAGCAAAGCGGTAACATAGCCAAACAACATTTTGCTAGGAAAGGTGGGTTAGAGGCTTGACATGGCAATATGGGAGGCATGATATAGCAAGTGGTAGGTATCGCGGCATAGGCATAGCAATAGATCGAGCAACAAGCAAGCAAAGATAAAAGTGATTTCGAGGGTAGGGTCATCTTGCCTGAGATCCCGCAAGGAAGAAGAAAGAGTCCATGAAGAAGACAAACGGACGTAGTCGAACGGATCCTCACAACTCCGGAATGAAACCAAAGCTAACGAGAGAAGCAACCCGGAAATAAGCAAGTAACATAGTAAACAACCATCACATAAACATGGCATGATGCGCAAACAAGTATGATGCATGTCCGGTTTAAAGAGGCATGGCATGGCAAAGTGCACAAACAATACTACAAGTTAAGTGGAGCACAATATGCATCGAGATGCATATTGACGGAACACCACATAAATTATTTAGTTCGATCTCATTTATGTACTCAACAATATTAAATGTTGTTAAGCGTGCAAGAGGTGAAGCATAATAAAACTACCTAACTAGGCAAGTTTAAATGAGGCCGGAAACAACAAGCAACAAGTCCGGTAAAACCTCATATGCATATAGGAAATGAAACGAACAACAATTTAAACCTTCTTGATGTTGTTATCATGATGCACATGACATATTCAAGCTGGATGCAAGTTTCTGAAAAAGTTAACATGAGCGTGATGAGAGCATTTGTCACCGTGGTAGAAAGAAAGGGGTGCCACGGTGACAAAACGGAAATGACGCCGCGGCAACATTCTGATGATCCGGGGATACCAGTGCCAAAGGAAGTTGGTGTGAGTGTGTCATGCAAGAAGATGGGGTGCTCCCGGTTACCGGGTTCCCACGGGTGGACGACATGGCAACGAGGAGGACCATGTAAGTGAAAATTTCAGACATGGTGCAAACGCAGGGTTCATCTCATACAACACAAGCAATCGTTCTCGGACGATCGTCTCGGGGTTATACCTTCAAAGCATGCAAACGAGAGGGTTCGAGTTCGTCGAGGGAAGTAGAGGAAGTAGTCGTTCTGCGATGATCGTAGAAGTAGTGGTACTATTGGTCCTCGCCGGTAGTGGTACACATTCACGGAGTAGTCGCACACGTCCTCGGTAGTTTGTTCACTCAACGACCTTCAACAGCGGTAGTTGTTCTGGGCATCGGGGGTCAAGGTACTTGTCGTTCTTAGCAATTTCGAAGACGGCGGTAGTGGTACATGTTACGTAGATGTTCAGAGTCGTCACCGTTCATAGTCAATGTAGTTGAACTTGACGAAACCCTCGGTGATAATAGTAGTGGATGTCATCAGTATCGTGGTACCTGGCGATATCTGTGTGTAGAGGTACTTTGCAGTTTCGACGACGGTCATACACGTTTTCGTAGATGTTTGAGCCATCAGCAGCGGTACTTGGTGAATCCCGAAATGGTCTTGGCATCTTCGCGTGTAGGGGTACTCGGTGTTTCCGTGTGGCACTTGTCGATTTCAGAGACGGCGGAAAACGAACTTGGCAGTCCTCTTTGACCTGGTACTTGGCATCATTCCCTGTTCGGTGACCCTTGGACTTGGCGTTAACAGCAACAGGGTGCGATGCAGGGACTCATCGCGTTCAACGTGTACGGCCGATGCCTTGCTGGATTTGGTGCGGTTGCGAACGGGGCTGGAGGCGGCCAGCTGCGGGATGTAGGGCACGATGGTTGGGGTGAGGTGTGCCTGCCGGATCCTGTCCAGATCAAGAGATGGGGCAGCCCTAGCAGCGACGACGAAGCAAAGGAGGCGGACGGCGAGGTGGACAGATGAGGCAGGCGCGGGACGGGCGGCCTCCTGCTCGTTACAGAGGACGCATAGGAGATGCGCATGACGAGGGACTTGGGGATGAGCGCTTTGACGACGGGCGAGCGGCGGACCCGGGAGGTCGGGCGCGAGCTCGGGCGGCGGCAGAGGAGGTCCTGTGCTCCGGCGAGGTCGACGGGGAACGGCCGGGACTGCAGGGCGCCGGCGGTGGTAGATTGGAGGCGGGCGGCGACGTGGTCCTGGTGGAGCTCTGCTACCTCTTCAGCTTGCGTTGGATTTCCCTGAAGAGGAAGGGATGATGCAGCAGAGTAGCGTAAGTATTTCCCTCAGTTTTTGAGAGCCAAGGTATTAATCCAGTAGGAGGCCACGCTCAAGTCGCTCGTACCTGCACAAAATGATAGCCACTCGCAACCAACGCGATTAGGGGTTGTCAATCCCTTCACGGTCACTTACGAGAGTGAGATCTGATAGATATAATATTTTTGGTATTTTTGGTATAAAGATGCAAAGTAAAAAGTAAAAAAGCAAAGTAAAAGCAAAACAAGATTAAAGCGATGGAGATTGATATGATGAGAATAGACCCGGGGGCCATAGGTTTCACGAGTGGATTCTCTCAAGAGCATAAGTATTCTACGGTGGGTGAACAAATTATTGTTGAGCAATTGATAGAATTGATCATAGTGATGAGAATATCTAGGCATGATCATGTATATAGGCATCACGTCCGTGACAAGTAGATCGAAACGATTCTGCATCTACTACTATTACTCCACTCATCGATCACTATCCAGCATGCATCTAGAGTATTAAGTTAAAAACAGAGTAACGCTTTAAGAAAGATGACATGATGTAGAGAGATAAATTCATGCAATATGAAATAAACCCCATCTTGTTATCCTCGATGGCAACAATGCAATACGTGCCTTGCTGCCCCTCCTATCACTGGGAAAGGACAGCGCAAGATCGAACCCAAAGCTAAGCACTTCTCCCATGGCAAGAACTACCAATCTAGTTGGCCAAACCAAACAGATAATTTGAAGAGACTTGCAAAGATAACTAATCATACATAAAAGAATTCAGAGAAGATTCAAATATTATTCATAGATAGACTTGATCATAAACCCACAATTCATCGGTCTCAACAAACACACCGCAAAAAGAAGATTACATCGAATAGATCTCCACAAGAGAGGGGGAGAACTTTGTATTGAGATCCAAAAAGAGATAAGAAGCCATCTAGCTACTAACTATGGACCCGAAGGTCTGAGGTACACTTCTCGCACTTCATCGGAGAGGCTATGATGATGTAGAAGCCCTCCGTGATGATGGCCCTCTCCGGCGGAGCTCCAGAACCGGCCCCAAGATGGGATCTCGTGGATACAGAAAATTGCGGCGGTGGAATTAGGTTTTTGGCTCTGTCCCTGTTCGTTTGGGGCTACGTAGGTATATATAGGAGGAAGAAGTATGTCAGTGGAGCTCCGAGAGGCCCACGAGGCAGGGCGCGCGCCCTAGGGGGGCGCCCCCACCCTCGTGACCGCCTCTCTGATGCCTTGGCATAGGGTCCAAGTCTCCTGGATCACGTTCGGTGGGAAAATCACGTTCCCGAAGGTTTCATTCCGTCTGGACTCTGTTTGATATTCCGTTTCTTCGAAACACTGAAATAGGAAAAAAAAACAGCAATTCTAGGCTGGGCCTCCGGTTAATAGGTTAGTCCCAAAAATAATATAAAACTGGAAAATAAATCCCAATGTAGTCCAAAACAGTAGATAATATATCATGGAGCAATCAAAAATTATAGATACGTTGGAGATGTATCAGGCATCCCCAAGCTTAATTCTTGCTCGTCCTCGAGTAGGTAAATGATAAAAAAGTGAATTTTTGATGCGGAGTGCTACTTGGCATAATTTCAATGCAAATCTTCTTAATTGTGGTATGAATATTCAGATTAGGAAGATTCAAGACAAAAGTTCATATTGACATAGAGAATAATAATACTTCAAGCAAACCAACAAAGCAATTATGTTTTCTTAAAGTAACATGGCCAAAGAAAGTTCATCCCTAAAAAATCATATAGTTTAGTCATGCTCCATTTTCGTCACACAAGAATGCTCGCATCATGCACAACCCCGATGACAAGCAAAGAAATTGTTTCATACCTCAACAATTTCAAATTCATAAACGTTCACGCAATACATGAGAGTGAGCCATGGATATAGCACTATGGGTGGAATAGAATATAGTGATGGGGGTTATGTGGAGAAGACAAAAAGGAGGAAGTTTCACATCAACGAGGCTAATCAATGGGCTATGGAGATGCCCATCGATTGATGTTAATGCAAGGAGTAGGGATTGCCATGCAACGGATGCACTAGAACTATAAATGTATGAAAGCTCAACAAAAGAAACTAAGTGGGTGTGCATCCAACTTGCTTGCTCACGAAGACCTAGGGCACTTGAGGAGGCCCATTGTTGCAATATACAAGCCAAGTTCTATAATGAAAAATTCCTACTAGTATATGAAAGTGATAACTCAAGAGACTCTCTATATCAAGAACATGGTGCTACTTTGAAGCACAAGTGTGGAAAAAAAGATAGTAGCATTGCCCCTTTTTATTTTATTTTTTATTTTTTTGGGCCTTCTTGTAGGATCGAAGTATGTCTAGAGGGGGGGGGTGATTAGACTACTTGACCAAATAAAAACTTAACCTTTTCCCAATTTTAGTTCTTGGCAGATTTTAGCTATTGTAGGACAAGTCAAGCAATCATCACACAATTCAAGCAAGCATGCAAAGAGTATATTGGCAGCGGAAAGTAAAGCATGCAACTTGCAAGAATGTAAAGGGAAGGGTTTGGAGGATTCAAACACAATTGGAGACACGGATGTTTTTCCCGTGGTTCGGATAGGTGGTTCTATCCTACATCCACGTTGATGGAGACTTCAACCCACGAAGGGTAACGGTTGCGCGAGTCCACGCAGGGCTCCACCCAAGGGTAACGGTTGCGCGAGTCCACACAGGGCTCCACCCATGAAGGGTCCATGAAGAAGCAACCACCCACAAAGGGTCCACGAAGAAGCAACCTTGTCTATCCCACCATGGCCATCGCCCACACAGGACTTGCCTCACTAGCGGTAGATCTTCATGAAGTAGGCGATCTCCTTGCCCTTACAAACTCCTTGGTTCAACTCCACAATCTTGTCGGAGGCTCCCAAGTGACACCTAGCCAATCTAGGAGACACCACTCTCCAAGAAGTAACAAATGGTGTGTAGGTAATGAACTCCTTGCTATTGTGCTTCAAATGATAGTCTCCCCAACACTCAACTCTCTCTCATAGGATTTGGATTTGGTGGAAAGAGGGTTTGAGTGGAAAGCAACTTGGGAAGGCTAGAGATCAAGATTCATATGGTAGGAATGGAATGTCTTGGTCTCAACACATGAGTAGGTGGTTCTTTCTCAGAACATGTGAGTTGGAATGGCGTGTGTGTTCTGATGGCTCTCTCACTGAAAGAGAAGGAGGTGGAGGGGTATATATAGCCTCCACACAAAATCCAACCGTTACACAGTTTTCCAATCTCGGTGGGACCGAATTAATAATCTCGGTCGGACCAAAAATGTAAACCTAGTGACCGTTAGTGATTTTCGGTGGGACTGACATGCAACTCGGTAGGACCGATATGGTTAGGGTTCGGGCATAACGTAATCTCGGTGATACCGATTACACAAACTCGGTGAGACCGAATTTGGTAATTAGCTAACCAGAGAGTTGGTCAAGAAAACTCGGTGGGACCGATTTGCTCTTTCGGTGAGACCGAGTGGAACTCGGTGAGACCGAAAAGTTACAAAGGCGAAACACTGAGTTTACATTGCAATCTCGGTGGGACCGATTCGCTCTTTCGGTGGGACCGAAAAGTTACGAAAGGGAAACAGAGAGTTTGCAACCCCATCTCGGTGAGACCGAGATCCCTATCGGTAGGACCGAATTGCTAGGGTTTGGCAGTGGCTAATGACAAGTGAAACTCGGTGGCGCCGGATAGGAAGAATCGGTAGGACCGAGTTTGTCTTAGGGTTTAGGTCAAATGTGGATATGGGAAAGTAGTTGAGGGTTTTGGAGCATATCACTAAGCACATGAAGCAAGAGGCTCATTAAGCAACACCTCATCCCTCCTTAATAGTATTGGCTTTTCCTAAAGACTCAATGTGATCTTGGATCACTAAAATATAAAATGAAGAGTCTTGAGCTTTTGATCTTGAGCCAATCCTTTGTCCTTAGCATTTCGAGGGTTCCACTTTCACATCCATGCCATGCCAATCATTGAGCTTTCCTGAAATAATCATCTTGGAATAGCATTAGCTCAATGAGCTATATGTTGTTATGAATTACCAAAACCACCTAGGGATAGTTGCACTTTCACTTCTTTTTTTTTCTTTGGCCTTTATTTTTTTTGGGGAGAATGCTCTATTGAATGATGATCAACACACTTCTATTTATTTACAACTCAATGATTACAACTCGATTACTAGAACAAAGTATGACTCGATATGGATGCCTCTGACGGTGTACCGGGATATGCAATGAATCAAGAGTGACAAGTATGTCAACTACATGATCATGCTAAGCAATATGACAATGATGAATGTGTCATGATAAACTAGATGGTGGAAAGTTTCATGGCAATATATCAAGGAATGGATATGGAAATGCCATAATAGGTAGGTATGGTGGCTGTTTTGAGGAAGATATAAAGAGGTTTATGTGTGAAAGAGCGTATCATATCACGGGGTTTGGATGTACCGGCGAAGTTTGCACCAACTCTCGATGTGAGAAAGGGCAATGCACGGTACCGAAGAGGCTAGCAATGATGGAAGGGTGAGAGTGCGTATAATCCATAGACTCAACATTAGTCATAAAGAACTCATATACTTATTGCAAAAATCTACAAGCCATCAAAAACCAAAGTATTACGCGCATGCTCCTTGGGGGATAGATTGGTAGGAAAAGACCATCGCTCATCCCTGACCGCCACTCATAAGGAGGACAATCAAATAACACCTCATGTTTCAAATTTGTTACATAACGTTTACCATACGTGCATGCTACGGGACTTGCAAACTTCAACACAAGCACTTCTCAAATTCACAACTAATCAACTAGCATGACTTTGATATTATTACCTCCAT
Organism: Triticum urartu; assembly: GCF_003073215.2. Classification (NCBI taxonomy): domain Eukaryota; kingdom Viridiplantae; phylum Streptophyta; class Magnoliopsida; order Poales; family Poaceae; genus Triticum; species Triticum urartu. Next base: position 205,331,411 of record NC_053025.1, on the reverse strand, counting down.
ATCTCAAAACAATTATCAAGCATCCAACTTTTCTTAGTATTCAACACACTCAAAAGAAAGTTTCACAAATCTTGAATACAAAGCATGTTATTATTAAGAAAATTACCATGCTATTAAGACTCTCAAAATAATTTAAGTGAAGCATGAGAGATCAATAGTTTCTTTCAAAACGAATCCACCACCGTGCTCTAAAAGATCTAAGTGAAGCACATAGAGCAAAATTATAACGCTCAAAAGATATAAGTGAAGCACATAGAGCAAAACTACTTAGCTCAAAAAGATATAAGTGAAGCACATAGAGTATTCTATCAAATTCTAATTCATGTATGGCTCTCTCAAAAGGTGTGTACAGCAAGGATTATTGTGGCATACTAACAACCAAAGACACAAATAATGCAAGACGCTCCAAGCAAAACACATATCATGTTGGCGAATAAAAATATAGCTCCAAGTAAATTACTGATGGAAGTGGACGAAAGAGGGGATGTCTTCCGGGGCATCCCCAAGCTTTGAATTTTTGGTGTCCCTAGATTATCTTGGGGGTGCCATGGGCATCCCCAAGATTAGGCTCTTTCCACTCCTTGTTCCATAATCCATCACAAGAATTCACTCAAAACTTGAAAACTTCACAACACAAAACTCAATAGAAATCTTGTGAGCTCCGTTAGAGAAAGAAAACAAAAGACCACTTCAAGGTACTGTAATGAACTCATTATTTATTTTTATTGGTGTTAAACCTACTGTATTCCAACTTCTCTATGGATTATAAATTATTTTACTAACCATAGATTCATCAGAATAAGCAAACAACACACGAAAAACAGAATCTGTCAAAAACAGAACAGTCTCTAGTAATCTGTAACTAACGCAAACTTCTGGAACCCCAAAAATTCTAAAGTAAATTGCTGGACGTGAGGAATTTATCTATTAATCATCTGCCAAAAGAATTAACTAAATAGCACTCTTCAAATAAAAATGACAGCAGTTCTCGTGAGCGCTAAAGTTTCTGTTTTTACAGCAAGTTCAACAAGACTTTCCCCAAGTCTTCCCAACGGTTCTAGTTGGCACAAATACTAATTAAACACAAAAAACACAACCAAAACAGAGGATAGATAATTTATTTATTACTAAATAGGAGCAAAAAGCAAGGAATAAAAATAAAATTGGGTTGCCTCCCAACAAGCGCTATCGTTTCACGCCCCTAGCTAGGCATAAAAGCGAGGATAGATCTAGGTATTGTCATCTTGATTCTTAATTATTTTAGCGATATTATGCTCAAATCTGGGAGGTTCCTCACGTTTCCCTTCATATTCCGAGATCTTGAGATCTAAGAATCCAACCGCTTATTGCAAAGAGTAATCACCATATTCATGCGGTGAAGATTTCCGCTAACGCTCTTAAGAGGTTCAAGGGATTTTTGGAAAATCTTAGTTACTTCGCAAATTTTCTCAAAAACTTGCGTTTCCTCTTGGGTATGATGGGGCCCCTTTTGTTGAGGTAATGTTCCTACTATACCTTCTATAATTTCATGCGCGATACTGGGATCAATTTCAATAAAATTGCCTTTGGCAACACAATCCATAAGTTGTCTATGAGACATATTAAGCCCAACATAAAAGTTGCGAAGCAAAATTATGAAATTTACTTCTAGGGTGCATTTACGATAAGATTCCATCATTCTAAGGACTTCAAACTCGGGGGACAAAGGAGCAGAAAGAGGACTAGCCATGACGACAAGCAAACAAACTAGCACACGAGCAAACAAGAAGGCAAGGGGAGAAAGAGAAGGAGAAGGAGATTGGGAAAGAGAGGGCTAATAAATGGCAAGGGTGAAGTGGGGGAGAGGAAAACTAGAGGCAAATGGAAAATAATGTAATGCGAGAGATAGGGATTGTGATGGGTACTTGGTATGTTGACTTTTTGCGTAGACTCCCCAGCAACGGCGCCAGAAATTCTTCTTGCTACCTCTTGAGCTAGCGTTGGATTTCCCTGAAGAGGAAGGGATGATGCAGCTGAGTAGCGTAAGTATTTCCCTCAGTTTTTGAGAACCAAGGTATCAATCCAGTAGGAGGCCACGCTCAAGTGCCTCGTACCTGCACAAAACGATAGCCACTCTTAACCAACGCGATTAGGGGTTGTCAATCCTTTCACGGTCACTTACGAGAGTGAGATCTGATAGATATAATATTTTTGGTATTTTTGGTATAAAGATGCAAAGTAAAAAGCAAAGTAAAAGCAAAACAAGATTAAAGTGATGGAGATTGATATGATGAGAATAGACCCGGGGGCCATAGGTTTCACTAGTGGCTTCTCTCAAGAGCATAAGTATTCTACGATGGGTGAACAAATAACTGTTGAGAAATTGACAGAATTGAGCATTGTTATGAGAATATCTAGGCATGATCATGTATATAGGCATCATGTCCGTGACAAGTAGACCGAAACGATTCTACATCTACTAGTATTACTCCACTCATCGACCGCTATCTAGCATGCATCTAGAGTATTAAGTTAAAAACAGAGTAACGCTTTAAGCAAGATGACATGATGTAGAGAGATAAATTCATGCAATATGAAATAAAACCCATCTTCATATCCTCGATGGCAACGATGCAATACATGCCTTGCTGCCCCTTCTGTCACTGGGAAAGGACACCGCAAGATCGAACCCAAAGCTAAACACTTCTCCCATGGCAAGAACTACCAATCTAGTTGGCCAAACCAAACGGATAATTCGAAGAGACTTGCAAAGATAACTAATCATACATAAAAGAATTCAGAGAAGATTCAAATATTATTCATAGATAGACTTGATCATAAACCCACAATTCATCGGCCTCAACAAACACACCGCAAAAAGAAGATTACATCGAATAGATCTGCACAAGAGAGGGGGAGAACTTTGTATTGAGATCCAAAAAGAGAGAAGAAGCCATCTAGCTACTAACTATGGACCCGAAGGTCTGAGGTAAACTACTCACACTTCATCGGAGAGGCTATGATGGTGTAGAAGCCATCCGTGATGACGGCCCTCTCCGGCGGAGCTCCGGAACAGGCCCCAAGATGGGATCTCTTGGATACAGAAAGTTGCGGCAGTGTAATTAGGTTTTTGGCTCCGTCCTTGTTCGTTTGGGGGTACGTAGGTATATATAGGAGGAAGACGTACGTCGGTGGAGCTCCGAGAGGCCCATGAGGCAAGGGGGCGTGCCCTAGGGGGGGGCGCCCCCCACCCTCGTGACCGCCTCTCTGATGCCTTGGTGTAGGGTCCAAGTCTCCTGGATCACGTTCGGTGAGAAAATCATGCTCCCGAAGGTTTCATTCCGTTTGGACTCCGTTTGATATTCCGTTTCTTCGAAACACTGAAATAGGCAAAAAACAACAATTCTGGGCTGGGCCTCCGGTTAATAGGTTAGTCCCAAAAATAATATAAAAGGGTAAAATAAAGCCCAATATAGTCCAAAACAGTAGATAATATTGCATGGAGCAATCGAAAATTATAGATACATTGGAGACGTATCAAGCTCGGTGGTGGCGTCGCAGGTCGGCGCGGCAGAGGCACGGGAGGTGAGGAAGCGGTGTGGAGGAGGCTGGCATGAACGTGCGGTGACCTGCAGGGTCACCAGCGCTGGCACCATGGCCGGAGGAGCTCCGACGTCGGGCAGCCGCGAGCTCCTCTCGAGCGAACGATGAACGCTAGGGGAGGAAGCCGCGATGGAGGAGAAAGAGGGGTGCGGGATCGAGTGTGCGCTCTCTCTCCTCTCCCTAGCGATACAAGGAAGGAGGGGATCGAGGGAGAGAAGAGCAAGGGAGATGGGGCGCTGGGTCTGGCCTCTGGCGGCGCGAGGGGAGAGGATGAGGGAGAGAACGATTGGAGGGGAGTTGGCCTAGGTTAGGATTAGGTGGGACGCGACTGGGCCTAGGAGAGGTGGGTCAGATGGGCCGCTGGTTGGGCCTTGTGGCCTGCTAGGCTGTTGGGCTCCTCTCTCCTCTCTTTCTTCTTTAACCGAAAAGAATTAGAGAGAACGGAAAAAGAAGGGGGGTTAGGGAAAAGAATTTGAGCAGGAGGACAATTTTCCTGGACTCATAAAAATAAGCATGACCATAGAAAAATAGAAGTGTCAAGATGGCAGGAATTAAATTCAAATTCATTTGAATATAATTCAAATGGTTTTGAATTGGGACTACATTTGGTGTGTCCCAAAAATGTTCGGATTTTTAGTGGAGCTTGGAAAAAGGACAAAAGAATTATCGACAGAGTTTGAGAGTCGAAAATCGAAAGAAGGAAAGTTCAAGGATTTAACATGCAAGTGGGTTGCAGATAATTCCAAATTAATGGAATACTTTATAATAGCTCCCTAAATATTGGGAGGATATGTTTTAAAGAGAAACCACCATGTGAGTTCTCTCGGTTTAAATGGACCAAAGATCCATGCAATTTATTTAGTGAGTTTTAAAACGGGTTGCATGATGACATGATGCAATGCACATGATGCAAAGATGAAATGCAACGGACCAAACAAATCACATGACGAAACCCGGAAATCATGGAAGGCACCTGAAGCTCTGGTCTTGGGGCGTTACTACACTCCACCACTACAAGAAGATCTCGTCCTGAGATCTAGGATGGCACTAGGGAAAACGGAAGAGGAAGGGGAAGAGGTAAAACTAAGTTGCTTCTTTGACAAAAGAGTTAAACCAAAGAACCTTGCGAGGTTGAACAAATTGAAAGAAAGAAAGCAACGAAGATGAACAAAGTTGAAAACACTCCGTTAGGACAGAGGAACAAAAAAACATTGCGAAAAAACGTGAGGTTAATGGCCAAGATAGATATTGAAACCACTCCGGTTAAAACAAGATAGAGAAGGAATAAGAATGATATAATTTGGGCAGCACTCCAACTATAAATGGAAGAATTGAACATAAACTTTACCAGATGAGAGGATACTTGATGAAATCAACAACACATTGCCTCCGGAACTACTGAAACAATAGCACAAGGGGTAAGAAAGATTTCAGACAGCACTCCGGTTGAGAAGGGAGACAAAACTTGATAAGATGAGAGAACTTGAATGAAAACACAACACTCTAGTTAAATGGATAAGCACGAAAGAACATGATCTTTGACAAAATGAGATGATGGGTGAATGTAGCAACAATACAATGCCTCCGGAATGAATGTAAGAATGGAATCAAAAGAACGGAGGAGAAAAACACCTATTCTACCTCAAATGATCTTGAAAAGCTTCTTCAGGAGAAGGGTCGAACGGAGTTGTTGGAAAACCAACACGAAAAGAGTAAGCTTGTTGTGGGCTTATGGAAAACATCTCGAAATCTTGGGGTGAAATTCTGCCACTAACGAAACAATAGATTGGATTGATATGAACAAGGAGACGAGAAACTTATTTCACCGGGAGGATAAATGAAGAACTTGGGTCATTTATGAACACCATAAATAGCAACAGTCCTTAGGGAAAGCTTTAGGTGAAATATAACCCAAGATAACTCCAAAGAAGAGATTGATGGGTTGCAAAGGATCTCATGAACGAATTGAAAAATCATGGGTTTACAATATGTCATCCCGGACAACTTGTGAATCATGAAACACGAAGTGAAATTTTCAAGAATGACATAACACCACCTCAAAAGATAAGGGAGAAGGGATTGAACTTTGAAATGCAAGATTAAGAATACTTGAACTCCTCCAAAACAAAACATGTGTTGACCACCATGTTCAATTTTGAGTATAGTTTGGTGGATCTTAACTCCGAGAGAAAACTCGAAGAACAAATGAAGAAATGGAAGGAATCCTTGACGAATCACCAAAGTAGCCTCCATGAAAAACTCTGGTATCAAAGGAATGATCACAAAGAAGTGAAGGATGAAAAGAATAAGATTGAAGCCTTCCACTGATTAAATGGAGCTTCGCGATGATATAATTTGTGAGATCTTGGAACTCCGAGAAAGTATGAAGCACTTGAACCGAGAATAATTCATCATGAACACACTCCGGAAGAATGGATCCATCACTTGGATGAAACAAGAATAAGAATTACATTATGCTTATCCTTCACCAATTTAAATTGATGACAAGCAATGGATTTGGCATACCACTTATTCTCGTAGAAAGGATTAAGAGTGATATAGCGCAATCTTGAGAAAAGACTTCAACGGTCCGTCGGCAAGATTGGGAAGAACAAATGATAACGTATGAAGAGGAACCTTGAACAACCCACCGTAAGGATTGAAAACGAACGAAGTAAAGGGGTGAATCACCGGTAAGAATTAGAGAACGAATGATGTAATTGAGGGGATTTAGATACATTAGGCCGAATAGATCACGAGCTGATTAGAGAAAACTTGAACGATGCACCGGTAAGATTTGGAGAACGAGAGCTAAAAGCTGAATGAATAATTCCGAGGTGATGGGCTCCGGAAAATCAGACTGAAAAGACTCCTGAACTGCCCCGGATGGGTGAAAATAATTCTCACAATCAAAACACAATTATGAGAGCATAGCAACAAGCTTGAACTACGCATCTCTGAGAGAACAGATAAAATTTGGAGGAAAAACTCTTCTTCGGTCTTCAATTGTTGAGAAGGATGATGAGAAACACCACCATGAATTGTTGAGATACTCCGGGATGAAAAAATAGAAAGGTTGAACCGACGATGAGAAGAATTAGACAGATCTTGGAGAAACACATATGACTAATAATAACTCATTCTTACGTCAAACTTTGAAAGAATTTGAGGGTAGCTCCGGGAAAATTAGAAGAGTCAGGTAAGATCCTGGGAAAAAGACCTGTGGGTTAGGGCCCACTCAAAAGATACACCATTTAGAGATTTGAAAAGAGATTGCACCAGTTGAATAAAATAGCTTGAATGAGATAACAACCTCGAAAGAACTTGGGCGAATAGAGAATGGAAACTTGAATCTTATGAGATATCTTCAGCACTCCGGAACAATTGAATAGAGAGAGGTGAATGATAAAGAGGTGCACCACATGAGAAATCATTTGAAACACGGAAAAAGGATATGATCAACACCGAAAGATTGCATTGAATCCACCAGAGAAGGAAAAGAACGAAGAATGATGAACTTGTAGAGCATCTTCATGAGAAACACCGGATAAGAACATTGAAAGAAAAGAATGGAGAGACTTCCCATCAATAATAGGGTACTTGAAAAAGAAATCTGAGTCCTTTAAGAAAAAGGGTTGGGAGGGCGGGAAAAACAAAAGCAACTTGGAATGGATGAAACAAACAACATTGAGAAGACTTGAGTTGATATTGCGGATGTCGAAAAAGATCGGATCCACTTGAACAGAGACACACCGATTGAGAAGAAATTGAGATGGCAAACTCGAAGATCAAGAAGGATTGGTATTCACATAGAAGTATGAGAACGCCATTTAGGAAAGGTATGGAATCAACATTTGACTTCGAAGTAACTCGAATACCACAACTCAAATCAAAACAAAGGATTGGCTTGCAGAATAAGCCGGAACAAACATATGATAGAGATTTCGTCCGAAGATTTTGTGGTGGGGCCCACACGGGCTCGATCGTACAGCACCATCATGTACAAGGCAGTGCACATGACTTACGAAGCGTCCCTGAGTCAGCATAGCCACGGACTCTTTAAGACACAACGAGACCACTGTAAAACCATCCGTGGATAGGCCACTAGACGTTGAACCCCAATTTCATATCATACATCTGTCGGAAAGATATCCTAAGAGCTACTTGAATTCCCACTTATAAACTCCCGAAACTTTCTGGTTATGCAATCGGGTGTTGGGGATATAGGGGAAGCATAATATCTCACCCAAAACTAGCAAATCCTACATCCAGTTGTATCCATCCTTCAACACATAACCAAGAAACCTTTGTAAATCATTTACCTCAACCTTCGAAAAGCATCCTTTATACGAGTTATGGCAATACTCCCAAACTCCCGCCCCAGTACTGGGTGGCGTCGAGGTTATCTCACCAACAATTGCATGAAAGAGATTTTCGATGTCGGTGAAACTCTGGTATTCCAGAATTGCAACGATAAAATTGTGATGACAACACCTCGGAGCTCAACTCCCCGGGACACTGCCACAACCCCTAAATGTCAGGAGGCACCAAGAACGATGTTCTCGTCACAAAACCATCGGAACGATTCCAAGATACCCACGTGATCCTAAAAAAATTTAGTGAAATTTGAGAAGAGAAGAGTCAAACTCTACGTCAGGAGGCCTCACTAGAGTGAAGAAGGAACTGAGGAGTAAAAAGAATCCTACACTCCGATATATATAATCCTAAAAGACTCAAAACATTTTTTCTAGATTCAACTACGCCAATGATTCGATCAAGCAGGGGGCTCCTATGTCGGGGAAGGCTCTGATTACCAACTTGTAACACCCACGATGCGGCTATATCTCTCACGTGTTGGAGCACGACTTAGAGGCATAACCGCATAGTAGGCATGTCGCAAGAGGATTAATCTTTACACATCCCATGTACTGAATAAGAAAGAGATAAAGAGTTGGCTTACAATCGCCACTTCACACAATACATAAATATAGCATTAAATCATCCAGAATACAATCATGGTCCAACTACGGAACCAAATAAAGAAAGACAACCCCTAATGCAATAGATCCCCGATCGCCCTGACTGAGCTCCACCACTGATCAACTGGAAAACGAAACAACACATCGAACACGGTCTTCATCGAGCTCCCACTTGAGCTCAGTTGCGTCATATACACTAGTATCAACGGCACCTGCAACTGGTTTTGGAAGTATCTGTGAGTCACGGGGACTCAACAATCACACACCCTCGCGATCAAGACTATTTAAGCTTGTGGGAATGAAAAGGTAGTGAGGTGGATCTACAGCAAGCACTAGCATATATGGTGGCTAACTTACGCAAATGAGAGCGAGAAGAGAAGGCAAAGCACTGTCGAGAAGCTACAAAGATCAAGAAGTGATCTTGAAAACTACTTACGTTCAAGCATAACACGAGACCGTGTTCACTTCCCGGACTCCGCCGGAAAGAGACCATCACGGCTACATGCGGTTGATGCATTTTAATTAAATTAAGTGTCAGGTTCTCTACAACCGGATATTAACAAATTCCCATCTGCCCATAACCATGGGCACGGCTTTCGAAAGTTCATAACCCTGCATGGGTGTCCCAACTTAGCCCATCACAAGCTCTCACAGTCAACGAAGGATATTCCTTCTCCCAGGAAGACCCGATCAGACTCGGAATCCCGGTTACAAGACATTTCGACAATGGTAAAACAAGACCAGCAAAGCCGCCCGGATGTGCTGACAAATCCCGATAGGAGCTGCACATATCTTGTTCTCAGGGCACACTGGATTGTCCAAACTTCCGGTAGGCCAACCCAGAGTTGCCCTTTGTGGCCACCGGCGGCTGACAGGTTGGACCAACACTCAGAGGAGCACTGGCCTGAGGGGGTTAAAATAAAGATGACCCTTGAGTCTGCAGAACCCAAGGGAAAAAAGGCTAGGTGGCAAATGGTAAAACCAAGGTTGGGCCTTGCTGGAGGAGTTTATTCAAGGCGAACTCTCAAGGGGTTCCCATTATAACCCAACCGCGTAAGGAACACAAAATCAAGGAACATAACACCGGTATGACGGAAACTAGGGCAGAAAGAGTGGAACAAAACACCAGGCATAAGGCCGAGCCTTCCACGCTTTTACCAAGTATATAGGTGCATTAAAGTAAACATTATATATAGTAATGATATCCCAACAATAGCCATGTTCCAACATGGAACAAACTCCAATCTTCACCTACAACTAACAACGCTATAAGAGGGGCTGAGCAAAGCAGTAACATAGCCAAACAACAGTTTGCTAGGAAAGGTGGGTTAGAGGCTTGACATGGCAATATGGGAGGCATGATATAGCAAGTGGTAGGTATCGCGGCATAGGCATAGCAATAGAGCGAGCAACTAGCAACCAAAGATAGAAGTGATTTCGAGGGTATGGTCATCTTGCCTAAGATCCCGCAAGGAAGAAGAACGAGTCCATGAAGAAGACAAACGGACATAGTTGAACGGATCCTCACAAGTCCGGAACGAAACCGAAGCTAAAGAGAGAACCAGCCCGGAAATAAGCAAGTAACATAGTAAACAACCATCACATAAACATGGCATGATGCGCAAACAAGTATGATGCATGTCCGGTTTAAAGAGGCATGGCATGGCAAAGTGCACAAACAACACTACAAGTTAAGTGCAGCACAATATGCATCGGGATGCATATTGATGGAACACCACATCAACTATTTAGTTCGATCTCGTTTATGTACTCAACAATATTAAATGTTGTTAAGCATGCAAAAGGTGAAGCATAATGAAACTACCTAACTAGGCAAGTTCAAATGAGGCCGGAAACAATAAGCAACAAGTCCGGTAAAACCTCATATGCATATAGCAAATGAAACAAACAACAATTTAAACCTTCTTGATGTTGTTATCATGATGTGGATGACATATTCAAGTTGGATGCAAGTTTATGAAAAAGTTGACATGAGTGTGATGAGAGCATTTGTCACCGTGGTTGAAAGAAAGGGGTGCCACGGCAACGAAACGGAAATGATGCCGCGGCAACATTCCGATGAACCGGTAGCTCACGGGGATACCGGTACAAAAGGAAGTTGGTGTGATTGTGTCATGCAAGAAGATGGGGTGCTCCCGGTTACCGGGTTCCCATGGGTGGATGGCATGGCAACGAGGAGGACCATGCAAGTGACAATTTCAGACACGGTGCAAACACGGGCTTCATCTCATAAAACACAAGCAATCGTTCTCGGACGATTGTCTCGGGGTTATACCTTCAAAGCGTGCAAATGGGAGGGTTCGAGTTCGTCGAGGGAAGTAGTCGTTCCGCGATGATTGTAGAAGTAGTGGTACTATTGGTACTCGCCGGTAGTGGTACACATTCACGGAGTAGTCGTACACGTCCTCGGTAGTTTGTTCACTCAACGACCTTCAACGGCGGTAGTTGTTCTAGGCATCGGGGGTCAAGGTACTTGTCGTTCTTAGCGATTCCGAAGACGGCGGTTGTGGTACATGTTACGTAGATGTTCAGGGTCGTCACCGCTCATAGTCAATGTAGTTGAACTTGACAAAACCCTCGGCGATAGTAGTAGTGGATGTCATCGGTATCGTGGTACTTGGCGATATCCGTGCGTAGAGGTACTTTGCAGTTTCGACGACGGTCATAGACATTTTCGTAGATGTTCGAGCCATCGGTAGCGGTACTTGGTGAATCCCGAAACGGTCTTGGCATCTTCGCGCGTAGGGGTACTCGGCGTTTCCGTGTGGCACTTGTCGTTTCCATGTGGCACTTGTTGATTTCAGAGGCAGCAGAAAACGAACTTGGCGGTCCTCTTTGACCTGGTACTTGGCATCATTCCCTGTTCGGTGACCCTTGGACTTGGCGTTAACAGCAACAGGGCAGGATTCAGGGACTCAGCGCGTTCAACGTGTACGGCTGACGCCTTGCTGGACTTAGTGCGGTCGTGACCGGGGGTGGAGGCGGCCAGCTGCGGGATGCAGGGCACGATGGTTGGGGTGAGGTGTGCTTGCCGGATCCTGTCCAGATCAAGAGATGGGGCGGCCCTAGAAGCGACGACGAAGCAAAGGAGGCGGACGGCAAGGTGGGGACAGATGAGTCAGGCGTGGGACGAGCGGCCTCCTGCTCGTTACAAAGGACGCATAGGAGATGCGCACGGCGAGGGACTTGGAGACGAGCGCTTCGACGATGGGTGAGCGGCGGACCCGGGAAGTCGGGCGCGACCTCCGGCGGCGGCATAGGAGGTCCTGTGCTCCGGCGAGGTCGACGGGGAACGGTGGGGACTGCAGGGCGCCGGTGGCGGTAGACTTGGAGGCGGGGCGGCGACATGGTCCTGGTGGAGCTCGGCGGTGGCGTCGCAGGCCGGCGCGGTAGAGGCATGGGAGGTGAGGAAGCGGCGTGGAGGAGGCTGGCATGAAGGTCCGGTGACCTGCAGGGTCGCCAGCGCGGGCACCATGCCCGGAGGAGCTCTGACGTCAGGCAGCCGCGAGCTCCTCTCGAGCGGGCGACGAACGCTGGGGGAGGAAGCCGCGATGGAGGAGAAAGAGGGGTGCGCGATCGAGCGTGCGCTCTCTATCCTCTCCCTAGCGATACAAGGAAGGAGGGGATCGAGGAAACCCGGAAATCATGGAAAGATGAAATGCACATGATTCAATGCACATGATGCAAAGATGAAATGCAACGGACCAAACAAATCACACGAAGAAACCCGGAAATCATGGAAAGCACCTGAAGCTCCGATCTTGGGGCGTTACATGGACAGGCTATCATCCACAAGCACTGGCCTAAAGTTGCAAAGACCTTCAACATGAATGAAGGCTCAATATTCTCCTTCCGCTTCAGCAGTTTTCCAGATGAGATGCATCTCTCTATGTACTGTCTATATTGCTAATTTCGAAAGGTTCTAGATGTTGCATGTGAAACTTGCTGCTGGTGCATTTGTGTAATGGGGTAGCTGAGTGCTGAAGCCATATCATGTTGTACTCTGATGTATTTCAATTATTGAAATCTTGCTTCCTTAATATGGAAATGGAATATATTATGTGCTTAATATGAATGTCAATTAGATTAGTAAATGGATTATTAATAATAGGGCAATTAGCCCTCTAATTGGCCAATTAGCTTGCTCATTGGGTTTTCCTATTGCAAACGGTTAATAGAGGCAACACACACAGTTTCTAGGAATAAACCATGTTGGATCAATGAACAATCACGCACGACATTCTTTTTAAAACTATTTGTGCTACTCCAGCCTGCGCAAACGTTTTCCTTGTAGCAACTATGTGGGATGTATATACGAACGGAAACGTTTAACGGGGACTGACTGTGTGGGATGTACTTGCGACTGGAAACAATTTCGCCATATAATTTTATTGTTTAGCACTACTGTATGTATTTCCGTATTTGAGCGCTCGCCGGTCGCACACGACCTCATTTTGCCGAGCGTGTGTGCCAGGAGGGCATATCCCCAATGGTTTTTGGATCATGTGGGAAGGACCCCCCTATCGCCCACACTCACTTGGCGACGCTTCCGAATGCCGTCGCGGAAAGGGGTTAAAAACCATTTGTTTAGGACCGACGCGTACCAGTGAAAATATGTGTATACCCATTAGAGGAAGAAAAAGGTCCCATGTAATCAAATCCCCAAACGTCAAATGGTCCAATAGCAAGTGAATAATTCATAGTCATTTCTTCACACTTACCGGTATTACCTATTCTTTGACATTCATCACAAGACAAGGCGAACTTATGGGTATCCTTGAAGAGAGTAGGCCAATAAAATCCATACTGCAATACCTTGTGAGCAGTTCTGTCTCCTGCATGATGTCCTCCATAAGCTTCAAAGTGACATTTTCGTAGGATTTGTCCCTGTTCATGCTCAGGTACACAACGTCTAATAATACAATCTAATCCTTCTTTATAAAGATGTGCGTCATCCCAAAACTAGTGTCTTAAATCATAGAATTTTTTCTTTTTCTTTTGTTGGTATGTAAAGCTAGGTGGTAAATATTTGGCAACAATGTAATTAGAATAGTTAGCATACCAAGGATTGTTATGAGAAACATTTATTGCAACTAACTGCTCATCAGGAAAACTATCATCAATAGGTAGTGGGTCATCAAGCACATTTTCAAGCCTAGACAAGTTATCAGCTACGGGGTCCTCTGCTCCTTTTCTATCGGTGATATGTAAATCAAATTCTTGTAGCAAGAGAACCCATCGAATAAGTCGATGTTTAGCATCTTTCTTTTCCATAAGATATTTAATAGAAGCATGATCAGTGTGAACATTTAATTTTGAATCAAGAATGTAAGATCTAAATTTATCACAAGCAAACACCACCGCTAGAAATTCTTTTTTAGTAGTAGCATAATTTCCTTGAGCACTTTTTAGAGTTTTACTAGCATAATGAATAACATTTAGTTTCTTATCAACTCTTTGTCCTAGAACAACACCAACATCATAATCACTAGCATCACACATAATTTAAAAAGGCAAGTTCCAATCAGGCAGTTAGACAATAGGTGCAGAAATTAAGGCTTTCTTGAGTGTTTCGAAGGCTTCTAAACAATCATCACCAAAAACAAAAGGAACATCCTTTTGCAAAAGATTTGTGAGCAGCCTAGAAATTTTAGAAAAGTCTTTGATAAATCTCCTATAGAAGCCAGCATGACTTAAGAAACTATGAATACATTTGATATCTTTAGGACATGGCATTTTCTCAATTGCATCAACCTTAGCTTTGTCCTCTTCAATACCTCTTTTAGAAATTTTATGACCCAAGACAATACCTTCATTAACCATAAAGTGGCACTTCTCCCAATTCAAGACATGATTTGTTTGTTCACATCTCTGCAAAACTCGATCCAGATTGCTTAAAGAATCATCAAAAGACTTCCTATAAACAGAGAAGTCATCCATGAAAAACTTAGCAATCTTTTCACAAAAGTCAGAGAATATAGCAGTCATACATCTTTGAAAGGTAGCAGGTGCATTGCATCAACCAAAAGGCATACATCTATAAGTATAAGTTCCAAAAGGACAAGTAAAAGTGGTCTTTTCTTGATCAGGGTCAGAAACAGTTATTTGTGGAAAACCAGAGTATCCATCAAGGAAGCAAAAATGTGTGTGCTTAGATAGTCTTTCTAGCATTTCATCAATGAAAGGAAGAGGGTAGTGATCTTTTCTAGTTGCTTTGTTTAATTTTCTAAAATCAATTACCATTCTGTAGCCTGTAACAATTCTTTTTGGAATAAGTTCATTCTTATCATTAGGGACAACAGTGATACCTCCTTTCTCAGGGACACAATGAATAGGACTTACCCATCTACTATCATCTATAGGATAGATTATACCTCCTTCCAGAAGTTTTAATATTTCCATTCTTACCACTTCCTTCATTTTCGGATTTAACTGACGTTGGTGATCAACAACGGGTTTAGCATCAGGTTCCATATTAATCTTGTGCTGACATAGAGTGGGACTAATGCCCTTTAAATCATCAAGAGCATACCCAATAGCAGCTCGGTGCTTCCTTAGAACTTTCAATAATCTTTCTTCTTCATGTTCTGAATGGTTAGCACTAATAGTAATAGGATATATCTTCTTCTCTTCAAGATAAGCGTATTTCAAAGTATCCAACAATTGCTTTAATTCAAACACAGGATCAACTTTAGGTGGAGGACGACCTCATAGAGTTTCAATAGGCAAGTTGTGTTTAAGCAGAGGACGTTGTTCCAAGAAAATCATACCTATTTCATTTCTTTCATGCATATGTAACTCATTTTCATGGTCTAGTAGATATGGTTCTAGAGGATCAGTAGGAGGCACTACAATAGAAGCAAGACCAATGATTTCATCCTTACTAGGCAATTCTTTTTCATGAAGCTTTCTACTAAACTTAGAAAAATTAAACTCATGAGACCGATCACCAAAACTAACACCGACAGTTTGTTTCTCATAGTCTATTTTAGCATTAACGGTGTTCAACAAAGGTCTACCGAAGATAATGGGACAAAAATCATCTTGTGGGGAACCAAGAACAAGAAAATCAGTAGGGTATTTTGTTTTCCCACACAGACTTCAACATCTCTAACAATCCCAAGTGGTGTGATGGTGTCTCTATTTCAGCGGGTGCTATGTCATTCATAATTTCTTCATATAAGGTAAAGGGAATAGCACTCACGCTAGAACCTATGTCACATAAACCATGATAACAGTGATCTCCTATTTTAACTTAGATAACAGGAATCCCAACGGGTCTATGTTTTTCCTCGTTGTTAGGTTTGGCAATTCAAGTAGCTTCATTACAAAAGTAAATAACATGTCAATCTATATTTTCTTCCAGGAGATCCTTAACCATAGCAACACTAGGTTCTACTTTGATTTGTTCATCAGGTTTAGGTGTTCTAATATAACTTTTGTTAACCATAGTTGAAACTTTAGCATGTTCCTTTATCCTAAGAGGGAAATGTGATTTCTCAATATAAGCAGGAGGAACAACTAGATCAACATTATAAAGTATAGTTTCCTCTTTAGCTAGTTTCGGTTCTTTAATTTCTTCTTTAATAGCTGGGTGATATTTAAGACAATTCTCCTTAGGGAGATCAACATGAGTAGCAAATGATTCACAAAAGGACGGTACTATCTCAGAGTCAAGTCCATATTTAGTGCTAAACTTTTGAAAAGCATCGGTATTCATAAAAGATTTAACACAATCATACTTAAGATTAATACCTGACTCTTTACCTTCATCGAGTTCCCAATCTTCAGAGTTGCATTTAATTATTTACAAAATATCCCACAAGAATTCAATTGTCTTCTTCATATAAGAACCAGTACAAGAAGTATCGAGTATGGATTGATCATCACGAGAAAGCCGAGCATAAAAATTCTCAATAATAATTTCTCTTGAGAGCTCATGATTGGGGCATGAATATAACATTGACTTGAGCCTCCCCCAACTATGAGCGATACTTTCTCCTTCACAAGGCCAAAAATTATATATGTAATTCCGATCACGATGAACTAGATTCATAGGATAAATTTTTTGGTGGAACTCCAATTCCAAGATCCAATATCATCACATAGCCTATACCATGCCAATTCTTTTACCTTCAAAGATAAAGGGAAAACCTTCTTTTTAACTTCATCTCCGGGTAGACCTGCAAGCTTAGACAATCCACAAATTTGTTCCACATATATCAAGTGCATATCAGGATGTTCGGTTGCATCTCCTGCATAAGGATTAGCTAGCAGTTGTTCCATTATACCTGAAGGAATTTCATATTCAATATTTTTAGTAGGTGTAGTAGGTTGAGGGGTAGATAAGTGTGGTTCCGATCTAGGTAAAGATACCCCGAACAAACCCCTAAAAGGATTGTTTCCATAGTAACAAGTGAAAGTAAATTTCATTACACTTTATAAATATCTCGTTACCAATTTCCACTTACCAAAGGCGATTCACTCCCTGGCAATGGCACCAGAGAATAGCCTTGATGACCCACATGTATAGAGGATCAATTTTAGCCTTTTCAATAAGTAAGAGCGTCGAACCCAACAAGGAGCATAAGGAAATGACAAGTGGTTTTCAGCAAGGTAATGTCTGCAAGTGCTGAAATTGTAAGTAAGAGAGTAGTTTGATGGCAAGATAATTTGCAACTAGCAAGTAATGTTAGTAGTAGCAAAAGTTCAGCAAGGTAGCCCAATCCTTTTGAGGCAAAGGACAGGCCAAAATGGCCTCTTATAATAAGCAAAGTGTTCTTGAGGGTACACGGGAATTTCATCTAGTCACTTTCATCATGTTGATTTGATTTGTGTTCGCTACTTTGATAAATTGATATGTGGGTGGACCGGTGCTTAGGTGCTGTTCTTACTTGAACAAACCTCCTACCTATGATTAACCCCCTCACAAGCATCCGCAACTACGAGAAAAGTATTAAGGATAAATCATAACCATAGCATTAAACTTTTGGGTCCAATCGGTCCCTTATGGAATAGCACATAAACTAGGGTTTAAGCTTCTTTCACTCTCGCAACCCATCATCTAATGACTACTCTACAATGCATTCTCTTAGGCACAAATGTGGTGAAGTGTCATGTAGTCGATGTTCACATGAGTCCACTAAGGGAATCACAACATACATACTATGAAAATATCAACACATATCAAGTTCACATGATTACTTGCAACATGATTTCTCCCGTGACCTCAAGAACTAAAGTAACTATTCACAAGTGATAAACATGCTCAAGATTAGAGGGATATTAAATAGCATAACGGATCTGAACATATAATCTTCCACCAAATAAACCATATAGTAATCAACTACAAGATGTAATCAACACTACTAGTCACCCACAAGCAACAATCTATAGTTCTGGTACAAAGATTGAACACAAGAGATGAACTAGGGTCTGAGAGGGGATGGTGTTTTTGAAGATGTTGATGGAGATTGCCATCCCCAAGATGGGAGAGTTGTTGGTGATGATGATGACGATGATTTTCCACCTCTGAGAGGGAAGTTCCCCTAGCGGAGTCGCTCCGCCGGAAGGCAAAAGTGCTCCTGCCCATGTTCCGCCTCGAGACGGCGGCGTTCCACCCCGAAAGTCCTCTCCTTATATTTTCGAGGTCAAAATGACTTATATACCAAAAGATGGGCACCGAAGGTGGGCTGAGGGGAGCACAATCCACCAGGGCGCGCCTGGGCTCCCTAGCACGCCCACGTGGGTTGTGCCCACCTGGTGGGCCCCCTGTGGTACTTATTGGCTCCAACATTCCTCGTATATTCCCTAAACAATCTCCACAAAGCTTCAGCTTGTTTGTAGTTGTGCAGAATAGGTGGCCTATTTCAGGTCCAGATTTCCAGCTACCGGAATTCTCCCTCTTTGTGTGTACCTTACATATTATGAGAGAAAAGACATTAGAATTACTCCAAAAGGGATTAATATGCATAAAAACATCATAAATAACAGTAGCAAAACATGATGCAAAATGGACGTATCACCGCGCAACTTTCGCCAGTGCATTAAACCCACCACTTACGCTTCCTCAAAACAGCCAGCACACCTACCTATTATGGCATTTCCATAGCCATTCTGAGATATATTGTCATGTAACTTCCACCGTTTCATTTTTTATGACACATACCATCATTGTCATGTTGCTTTGCATGATCATGTAGTTGGCATAGTATTCGTGGCTTGGCTACCATTCATATTTTTTATACATGCCACTCTTGGTCATTGCACATCCCGGTACACCGTCGGAGCCATTCATATAGAGTCATATATTTGTTCTAGTATCGAGTTGTAAGTAAATAAAAGTGTGATGATCATCATTATTAGAACATTGTCCCATGTGAGGAAAGGATGATGGAAGCTATTATTACCTCACAAGTTGGGATGAGACTCCGGACTTTAAAAAAAGAAAAGGAGGCCAAAGAGCCCCCCCAGAAAGAAGAGGCGAAAGAGCCCAAACAAGAAAAAGAGAAAAAATGAGAGAAAAAGAGAAAAGGGAGAATGTTATTATCCTTTTACCACACTTCTACTTAAAAGTAGCACCATGTTCTTCATGATAGGGAGTCTCCTATTTTATCACTTTGATATAATGGTGGGAATTTTTCATTATAGAACTTGGATTGTATATTCCAATGATGGGCTTCCTCAAATTTCCCTAGGTCTTTGTGAGCATGCAAGTTGGATGCACATCCACCTAGCTTATTTTTGAGCTTTCATACACTTATAGCTCTAGTGCTTCCATCGCATGGCAATCCCAACTCACTCACATTGATATCTATTGATGGGTATCTCCATAGCCCGTTAATACGCCTAGTTGATGTGAGACTTTCTCCCTTTTGTCTTCTCCTCACAACCTCCACCATATTCTAGTCCACCTATAGTGCTATATCCATAGCTCATGCTCATGTATTGTGTGCAAGTTGAAAAAGCTAGAGAACATTAACAGTATGAAACAATTGCTTGGCTTGTCATTGGGGTTGTGCATGATGAAATATTTAGTGTGATGAAGATAGAGCATAGCTAGACTATATGATTTTGTAGGGATAACTTTCTTTGGCCATGATATTTTGAGAAGACATGATTGCTTTATTAGTATGCTTGAAGTATTATTGTTTTTATGTCAATATTAAACTTTTGTTTTGAATCTTATGGATCTGAACATTCATCCAACAATAAAGAAGATTACATTGATAAATATGCTAGGTAGCATTCACACTACATATATTCTTTCTTTTATCATTTACCAACTCGAGGACCGGCAGGAATTAAGCTTCAGGATGCTGATACGTCTCCAATGTATCTATAATTTATGAAGTATTCATGCCATGTTTACAACAATTTTATATGGTTTTGGTATGATTTGATTACAACTAACCTGGACTGACATTGTTTTCAGTAGAACTACCGTGGTGTCGTTTTTTGTGCAGAAATAAAAGTTCTCAGAATGAGCTGAAAATTTACGGTGATTTTTTATGCACCAAAAGAGACCCCCGAAGCACCGGAGCTGGGCTAGGAAGTAACTAAGGAGGCCACAAGCCTAGGGGCGCGCCCTACCCCCCCCCCCCCCCCCCCCCCCCCCCCCCCCCCCCCCCCCCCCCCCCCCCCCCCCCCCCCCCCCCCCCCCCGGGGGCGCCCCCCCCCCCCCCCCCCCCCCCCCCCCCGTCCTAGGAGGGTGCTCTCGGCTTGTGGGCCCCTTGGGCACCCCCTGACTTATTTCCGACGCCAAAAATTCCTATAAATAAAGAAACCTCCAGAAAGAAACCTAGATCGGAAGTTCCACCGCCATAAGCCTCTGTAGCCACGAAAAAGCTCTCGGGACCCTGTTCCGGCATCTTGCCGGAGGGGGAAATCATAACCGGAGGCCATCTTCATCATCCCGGCGGTCTCCATGAAGAGGAGGGAGTAGTTCACCCTCGGGGCTGAGGGTATGTACCAGTAGCTATGTGTTCGATCTGTCTTTATTGTGTTCTTGATTTGGCATGATCTTGATGTACCGCGTGCATTGTTACTATAGTTGGATCATATGGTGTTTCTCCCCCTCTATCTTCTTGTGATGAATTGAGTTTTACCTTTGAGGTTCCACTATTATCGGATTGAATACTATTATGGATTTGAGAACACTTAATGTATGTCTTGCATGGGATAACGAGGTGACAAAGGGGTGTTCTATTCATTCACTTGATGCATGTTTTGGCACTCAACTCGTGGATTCATGAGGTGAAATTGGGGTAATCTACGCATAGGGTTTGATGCACGTTTTCTTCCTTGTTTCTCCGGTAGGAATCTTGGGGCACTCTTTCAGGTTCTTTGTGTTGGATCGAATATTATGAATCTAAAGTTGTTTGATTCATATCGTATAATTGACACATGGATACTTGTGTTGACCTTGGAGTATCTAAGTGACATTAGGGTTGATTGATGTGTATCATATGGTGTTATTTTACTACGAACACTAGGGTTGTTTGTGAAACTTATAAGAGTAGCTCAATGGATTACTCGGAAAGAATAACTTTGAGGTGGTTTCGTACCCTACAGACAATTTCATCTTATGTTCTCCGCGATAGGAACTTTGGAGTAACTCTTTGTTGCACGTTGAGAGATTTTTATGTGATCCAATTATATTATCATTGTTGAGAGACTTTGCACTAGTGAAAGTACGAACCCTAGGCCTTGTTTTCAAGCATCGCTATACCGTTTTTTCTCACTTTTGTTACTAGTTACCTTGCTGTTTTTATATTTTCAGATTTCAAAAACCTATATCTACTATCCATATTACACTTGTATCAACATCTCTTCGCCAAAATAGTGCACCTATACAATTTACCATTGTATTGGGTGTGTTGGGGACACAAGAGAATCTTTGTTATTTGGATGCAGGGTTATTTGAAAGAGACCATCTTCATCCTATGCCTCCCACGGATTGATAAACCTTAGGTTATCCACTTGAGGGAAATTTGCTACCGTCCTACGAAACTCTATGCTTGGTGGCCCAACACGAATATACAAGAAGAGGGTTGCGTAGTGGACATCACGTAGCATACCGCATGTTCAAATGTGTTGAACATAACTTAACAAATTGGTAGATACACACCTTCATCTGCATTAGCTTAAGCTTCATTAGCTTTCTAGTTTCATGATCTTAAAAACAACAATAAGAACATTTGATTATTCCATCGACCTAGAGGGCTCGTAATAAAAAATGAATTCTGTTCCTGTAGCACCGTCAATAGAATGATCAAATTGCCTTTTCATGATCAGAGTTCCACATGTTTTTCTTTTCTAAACTGCATAAGAAATGATAATTTAATATTTGGATCAAATGTGAATAGAAATATGGTTAACTCTGGGGAACTTGATAAATAATATTAATTAATATTAGCTCTGATGTGCATTTGTTTGTCAAATGCCATTACACAAAATAGGATATAATGTTTCCTTGGGGCAGAACATACATGTTCGGCAAGGACATAACTAGTTGACTAGGAAATAAATAGGGAAACACAAACAAAACATGGCCCTGTAGGATACTAAGCAACTGGGCATTTTCACTGCTTAAAACCAGTTCCGAGTTTGACAAGAAAAATATTATCAGTGCCATTTCATAATATAACCGGTGAACCACAATAGCAAGTGTAGTTAATGGCGAGTGCTGGCAGTACAAAATGTAAAACATGCATGGTCTAATCCAAGACCAGCTCCAGCCACGACATTGATCAACCTTCATTTAGTTGGGAACAACCTTGTAAACTACATAAATTAAAACATTCTGGAGTAGAAGCGTACTTGAAGGCAAAGAACTCGGTGTTGAGGTTCTGGGAGTTCTGCAGGATGTGCACCACTTGCAGCCACATATCAGGGTTATTTTGTAGATCCCGCAGTATCAGATCAGTGGGCGCCCCTCTGAAACAAAGCATACCATTTTCAGTTAACATAAACAACAGAAGTAGTAACACAACGGCAGCGCTGCACACCCAGACCCATCTACGATAGCATGTAATCGGTTTCCAGGATGGATAAGTAGAAATAGTTGTTAAAAAAGGAAGCACATTTGACTGAAGTGCCAATTTTCAGAGTTTGTATAGCATCATGAATAGGTAGCTTTAAATCATATGTTACCACACTAGAATGCCATCTAGAAAGAAATATATGAGGTAGGTAGTGTCCATTATCGACAATCTCGCTAAGGTGCATGGAGATGGAGTTGAGCCGGACCTTGTTGTCGTAGGGGTGGTTGACTGCCTTCGTTGACTGCACCAGCTCCTTGCCAGCGCCTTCAGGAAGCATCACCAACAGAGGAAACAAAATCAGTAAATAATCGAACGCGGATAATGGTCATCATCTGTCGCATTGTCCAGCCCAAATCAATTGATGGCTACTACAACTGATTCCCCAATAGTTCATGAATAAATAAGCACACACACAACTTGTCATGTGCCTACAAGCCAAATTTAAAGCCTTCTACTGCAATGCAGGGCCCCAAAAACATCATAGATGGTAACTGCAACTGATTCCCGCACATTCGGTGAACAAACAAGCATCTATTATAAGCTGTAACTAGGCTACATGTCCCTTGGAAATCAACATGAACATACAAGTCGATTTGAAATATTTCTCCCCCAATGCAGCACGCAGTACATTGGTACAGGCACTAGTGAATCAGAAAATGAAATGATGACTGCACCCACGGTAAGCAACAGAAAGCAATCTTTTGTCCCCAAATAGTCGATAGGTCAACATACATGTATGGAGGTAAACAATAATACAGTAAGCGCAGGAAGATGAAGCTCCTCCCTCCAACATTAGGGAAGCGAGAACAACATGTAGATCTATAGAAATCATCTACAAATGTATAATAGGGGAGGGCGTTCTCAGCAAATAGCACGTGGCGAATTCATCCGTCCGTCTATCTGTAAGGCCCGGGTAATTAAGCTACAGTAATCCCATGTTAACGGTGCCATGTCACCCCGGTTACTGTTGTTAATATCGCGTTGGATGAAAACTTTTCAAAACTTAAATTCAAAATAATGTCAACAATAAAAGTTTTTCAAAATTTAAAACAAAAATGTTCGGGGTGTGCAAATAAATGCCTAGGAATTTATGGTGTGGGATCCATGCTTTTATAAAAGACCTAAATACTTAAAATGAATTAAAACAAAAAAGAAAATACACAAGAGAAAACAAAAAAGAACCCCCTACCTTGGGCCGAATGGCCCAGCTAACAGGGCACTGGCCCACCTGCCCCAACCACCAGGCCGGCCCAACAGCACCACACCCCACTCCCAGAACCTCCTCCCACTCCCACCGACACTCCCCACTCCCCCCTCTCCAAAATATCTCCTCCCCCTCTCTCCCGATTGGATCGAGATTGAGGAGGCCGCTCGTCGCCGCTGAACAATGCCGCCGCCTGGAGCCCACGTCGCCTCGCCGAACCCCCCCTCACCGGCCTGCCTCCCGCTCCGCCGCGTCGTCCCCATCCCCTCCTAGAACCACACTGCCCCGATCCCTGCATCCCGCAGTGAGCCACGACCCCTCCTGTCCTCCTCTGTTGCACGTGCACCCAGCGCTCCGCGCGCGCTCACCGCCACGGCCCTGCCTACTGCAGCTGCGCACGAGCCTCGACCTGCCTCTCCTCGCCGCATCGTCCCTGTCCGGCGCCCCACTCCGGCTGCGCGCGCCCGCCCGCGTGCAGCCGCGCCCCGCTGCTCCCCATCCTCGCGTTGCTGGCTTCAGCCTGCTACTGCCGCCACTGCGCTCGCCGATGTCCTATGGCCGCGCGCTGACCCGCGTCCTCGACGCGCCCTCACACGCACCCGCGGCTGCTCGCCTTCGCCGCCGCGCCTCCCGCTCCACCCCACAGCCGATGCTGGCCTCCTTCGCCTGGCTATTCCCCATGCCACGCTCGCTGCCCCTGCCATCACCGCGCCGCTGCTCGCCCCGTACCGCAGCGGTCGCCGCAGCCGCCCTGCTCGTGAGCCGCGCCGTCGTCGCCCCGCTCCATCTGCTCGCCGCGGCGCCCCCCCTACTCCGCCTGGACTCAGCCGCCGGAGCTTCGTGTCGGCGCGCTGCCCTGCCCCTGCTCCCCGTGGCTGTGCCCGGCGCCCCTTGGCTGGACCGGCGGACGCTCGGGGCCCACCGGGTTGCGCCTGACGCCTAGCACCCACTAGCCCCCCTGGGCCTATGACGAACGGGGCCCACCCCCTGAGAACGAAAATGAAAAAAGAATTAAAAAATAATAATATATACTTAAATATATAAATAAAAACTAAAATAATTAGTTAATTAATTAATTAATCCTATTTAATTAATCTAATTAACCTGTTAGTTTAATTAAACAGTAGTTAGTTTAACCTAATCCCTAATCAACCTAACAGTGTATGACAGGTGGGTCCCACTTGGCCCACACTTCAGTTGACCAGTCAACGCCTCTGTTGACTGCTGACGTCATGCTGACGTCAGCGTGCACTGTTCTGGATAATGTTGATTTAAATAATTAAATAAACCTTCGCTCGGATGGAAAAACTTTGTACATGAAAGTTGCTCAGAACGACGAGACGAATCCGAATACGTAGCCCGTTCGTCTTCCACACATCCCTAGCGTAGAGAACACGCAACTTTCCCCTCCGGTTCATTTGTCCGAAAATGCGAAACACCGGGGATATTTTCCCGGATGTTCCCCTCCTTCACTAGTACCGCCTCATACCACGTTAGGGCACCCCTAGCACCGCTACTTGTCATGTCATGCATTGCTAGACACCGAGACCGACGCCGCTGCTACCCAGTACGACTACGGTGTTGACGACCCCTCTCTCTTGCCAGAGCAACCAGGTAAGCCCCCCCCGCTTGATCACCAGATATCGCCTACTCTCCTCTCTACCGCTTGCATTAGAGTAGTGTAGCATGTTACTGCTTTCCGTTAATCCTATTCTGATGCATAGATTTTCATTGTTGCTACAACTATTGATACCTTACCTGCAATCCTAAATGCTTAGTATAGGATGCTAGTTTATCATCAGTGGCCCTACATTCTTGTCTATCTGCCATGCTATACTACCGGGTCGTGATCACTCGGGAGGTGATCACGGGTATATATTATATACTTTATACATATAAATGTTGTGACTAAAGTCGGGTCGGCTCATTGAGTACCCGCAAGTGATTCTGATGTTGGGGTTTGAAGGGGCAGGTGGTTCCACCCAGGTAGTGGTGGGCCTGGGTTCCCGACGGCCCCCGACTGTTACTTTGTGGCGAAGCGACAGGGTAGGTTAAGACCACCTAGGAGAGAGGTGGGCCTGGCCCTGGTCGGCATTCATGGTTACTTCAAAATAACACGCTTAGCGAGATCTGGGTATTTGATCTGAGTCTGGCTACTGGCCTATACGCACTAACCAACTATGCAAGAACAGTTATGGGCACTCGACGTCGTGGTATCAGCCGAAGCCTTCATGACGTCAGCGACTGAGCGGCGCGCGTCGGGTTGGACTGGAATGCCTGCTCTTGTATAAGGGAGGCTAGGTCTGCTCACCGGCCGCGTACGCAACGTGCAGGTGTGCAATGGGCCCAGACCCCTGCGCCATAGGATTTAGACCGGCGTGTTGACCTCTCTGTTGTGCCTAGGTAGGGCTGCGACGTGTTGATCTTCCGAGGCCAGGCATGACCCATAAAAGTGTGTACGAACAAAGGGGATCGAGCGTGTTGGGAAATGTGGTGCACCCTTGCAGGGAAGTTAATCTATTGGAATAGCCATGATATTTGGTAACAGGATGACTTGGAGTTGTACCTTGACCTTATGACAACTAGAACCGGATACTTAATAAAATACACCCTTCCAAGTGCCATCTACTCTCTTCCAGGGCAACGAGGGGAGGATCACCGGGTACGATTATGCTATGCGATGTTACTTGGTGAACTTGCCATCTACTCTCTTCCTCTGCTGCAAGATGGAGGTTATCAGAAGCGTAGTCTTCGATAGGACTAGCTATCCCCCTCTTATTCTGGCATTCTGTAGTCCAGTCCACATACGATACCCTTATTCCATTTGATACCAATGCATACATATGTAGTGTAGCTCTTTGCTTGCGAGTACTTTGGATGAGTACTCACGATTGCTTTGATCCCCCTTTTCCCCCTTCCTATACCCGATTGCTGCGACCAGACGTTGGAGTCCAGGAGCCAGACGCCACTGTCGATGATGACTGCTACTACTCGGGAGGTGCCTACTACTACGTGCAGCCCGCTGACGACAACCAGGAGTAGTTTAGGAGGATCCCAGGCAGGAGGCCTGCGCCTCTTTCGATCTGTATCCCAGTTTGTGCTAGCCTTCTTAAGGCAAACTTGTTTACTTATGTCTGTACTCAGATATTGTTTCTTCCGCTGACTCGTCTATGATCGAGCTCTTGTATTCGAGCCCTCGAGGCCCCTGACTTGTAATATGGTGCTTGTATGACTTACTTTATTTGTAGAGTTGTGTTTTGATATCTTCCCGTGAGTCCCTGATCTTGATCGTACATGTTTGCGTGTATGATTAGTGTATGATTGAATCAGGGGCGTCACACTATCAAACAAACTAAGGGACAGTGGCAAGGTAGAATATGCATCCATGGGGCAAGCAAACTAGAGTGGATCAGACGGGCGAGGGAAGGTGGGAGTTTAATTACTCACTCTAGTTGTTGTGGGCGGTGAAGAGGACGGTGCCAGTGGGGTCGCCAATGAGGCACTCTGCGATGCAGATTCGACTGGCGGGCTTGTCGAGGATGGTGCGGCAGAGGGGACGTGCGCGGTGAGGTTATGGCCATGCGTTTGCGGCTGTAGCATGTTGATGGTGCACTACTACAGGATGCTACTAACGCGACACTACGATCAGAGACCCTTCGACGAAATTGTGTGCGATGCAATAATCGCAAACGGTGATGTAAAAAACCCGTCAAAAAAGGTCCAAAATATTTGCGATAATGGACTGATCAAACACGGTTGAGAATTTAGTTGCGTGTGCGATGCAGGGCATACGGTTCAGTTGAATTATCTGTTTGCGATGAGGAGGAACAAAAGAAACGGGCAGCCAGATGAAGGTGTGTGCGATATATAGCATGCAGCTCACTCAGATGAACTGTTTGTGACTAGGCGGGGTAAAAGAAACGGTCAGCCAGATCAAGGTGTGTGCGATATACGGCATACAGTTCACTTGGATGAACTATTTTCTCTGAGCAAAGAGAACAGAAACAGTTCAATTTAATAGGATGTGTATGATACGCGACAAACCTGTCTATAGTCAGAAATGTGTGTGAAGACCGATAATAATACAGATGATTGCTGCTAATAAGCCATGTGTGTTTTGGGCAAACGCTTGGTGCTATACAATTGTCAACGATTGATGAAATCATCCCCGACGGGTTCCCCAGTATGGTCCGTGTGCGATGTCATTACACAAAGAAGTACGTCATATGTACATATAACTTATAAGGACTTGATTACATAAACAGATTGAATATCCAATTACATATGTGGCTCATACACACATGACCTTTGCACACACCAAAGTATGTTCCAAACTGCCTAGAAAACTCAAATAATGTATAAAAAGGAAAAACGAACCATGAATAATTTCATATTTTTAGGACGACACTGCTATAGTTGCATGTTGCCTCTGTAAAATAAATCAAGGCATGAAGATATAATGTATGTCGTTTCGCACACATAGGTGACAAGGTCCCTCTCGGAACCATGACCCTTTTTGAGAGAAGCTCTGGTTTGTTAGAAGTTTGTACCAAAACTTGT
Organism: Triticum urartu; assembly: GCF_003073215.2. NCBI lineage: Eukaryota > Viridiplantae > Streptophyta > Magnoliopsida > Poales > Poaceae > Triticum > Triticum urartu. The sequence goes on along the minus strand of NC_053025.1, from coordinate 205,303,020 downwards.
CCCAAATTGGACTAATTTTTTACCACAACATGTTGGTGCTATGTCATAACACCATGCCAAGTTTCATGATTTGAGGCGAGTTTTGGTTTTACAGTAATTTTAAAACCAGGTTTCTCAATGTTTATTGTCGAGTCGGCACCGCCCTAGATAGGCTCTTGCCTCATGGGTCAAAAAAGACAAATCCAAATATGTCACTACCATGCAACTTTTCTTATTAATAATTACAACCCATTTGGTGTGCTAGCTGACAATAAGTTTGTGGGTGCTGGTGGGTGCTAAGAACTTGCGGTTCTCTAATGAACAATGATCTCAAGGATCCCGCGAGAGTGAGGTTCTTTCCCTATGTTGTGACTGCTTATAATATTTATGTCTTAATTAAAGGAATGGCAAGCCATTGGCTAAGTATGAAAGAAAAAATGGGTCAAAGCCGTCTTGAAAAGGGCAACAATATCTAACCCAGATTATAGAAGGTACAAAAGCATGATGATTAAACTCTCATCAGGTTTACACAAAATCCAGATTGAACATCACAATAACAACTAACTCAACCAAAGTTTTCGGCACTCACAATCAAATGGATCGGCTCTCGGGATAACAAAGCACGGGTTGTGAAGGCGCGAGTTTTCACGCGCGATGTAATTTCGAGATAGCAAGGCACGGGTTGTGAAGGCGCGTGTTTTCGGAGCACAAATTGACAAAGTGATATCTGAATTTTCAGGATAACAAAGCGTGGGTTGAAATTTAGGGACAAGCCTCACATGTGATAATGTCCATACCAAATGAATTTGCACTTCCCTCCACGAAAAAGCAAAAAAAAATAAAACTATTCACACCACACAAAGAGAGAGTCTTGTCCTGTTTTACTGTACAAATGCTATTCAAAGCTATGAATCCATGTTATGTCCAATTAAATTTTTTCACTGGCTGTCTAATGGATGTAACCTACTCATACTAACATTTTAGGGCATTCCAAATGTCTATACTACCGCTGCAATTCGAATGAAATTTGAATTCATTTATCTATTTCAATAAGAATCTACAACCATGATTGTTGCCAAGTTAAACCATCATTTGTATATTATCTTAACAACACACCACATGATTACTATAGAGATAGATATGAACTATGTGTACTATATGAAATCGATTTCAAAATTTTGAATAAACTTGATTTTCATTCCAAATAATACTACATTTGATGTACTAACTAGATCTTCATAACCTAAACCATGTTTCATATGTACACTATGTTTATCACATAAAGTATAGTGCCCCACCCCCTACATTATGACAAGTATTTAGCCCTGAGCTGCAAAAGACACACATTATAAAAAATTGAAATAAATCTTCTATATATTATATGTAGTATAACATGTTCATAACCACACCATGCGTATTACAATTATATTCATGCATGTGTCAGTTTAAAACAATATGATCTCTTGTTCAAATATCTGAATCCACTTTTGTAATGAATTATGATCTCTATTCGTCTTCGACACCACACAATCCTCTTATGTTTATAGCTAGCACTAACTTTCTCTCGTGCATGCACACACCCGCCTCCCTCTCACCTTCCCTCGACATTCTCTATCTCCATTGCGCACATTCGTTTTTCTCTTTAGGTCGTTCACCCACGGTGTGAGTAGGCCACCCAGATCCTTCTTTCTGGCACACACCGATCGATATACCTCTCTAGCCATGTGTGCACAGATAGGAAGGCATCCCGTCTCTTATTGATATTGCAGTCGTGCCCCCCGTTTGTCTAGCAGGCATCTCCCACCATTTGTGAGAAGCAACTCCACCACCAACCCACCAACACTCTAGCTCTGTCTCTCTCCCAACCTTATTCCTCTCCTACACATATGCATGGATGACAATCGATCTGCCTCAATATATAGGTAGGTCTCTTTCCTTCTCCACACATATACTAGTCGTTCTACCTCTATAGTTAGGTCTCTGCCCCCTGCCCCACGCACATCGAGAGTCAAACGCTGTAGGTAGGTATCCATGCCACATAGACCAACTTCACCTGTCCCCTCTCATGTTCTAGTAGGCCAGCCACCCAATATCTTTGAAGTGGCACACACAAATTCGATGGAACTCTTTATTGATCGTGCACACGCCACACTTCATCCCTCTCTTCGATTCTATGGATATCTCACGCCGATGATACCTCCACTCTCTTCTTCTAGATAGCCCCTCTATATATGATATATCCAGGCCTATGTTTCACACACATTGCATTTGTTACATTTTTTGTTTGAAATATCATTGACACATATTTCATGTCTATATCTCACGGACCCCCCCCCCCCCAAAAAAACACTCACGAACCCAAACACCATCTCTCTCTAGGTTTGTATTTCTCTCACACACACCCACATAGGTGGTGTACGTACACAAAGAGAATAGGTGCACGTACTCACGCTTCGTTCCCAGCCACACCCGCGCGGGTACACGCTGGAGCTCATTTCTATACGAAATGGCAGCCCACATGCTAATTTGAGAGCGTGTAGTGGTTGTTTACTTACAGAGGTCGTGTGCCACGCATTCACAAAACAAATGCATTGGCACATTATTTTTAGATGAAGTTATATTGCTCAATCACACTTATAGAATATAAAATGATTTTTTTGAACGAAAAAGTAGTTCGCTCCACTATATACAATGGAGACTGCCTGCCGGGGTTTGTCTCTCTTCACAGTATCTCACACAAGGCGGCAGTGGCCTCTTTCTCTCTCAACAAGGATGTCCATCGTTTCTATTAGTGAAATATCTTCCTACCTTGTGTTTTGGAGATTGTTGACAGAAATAGGTATGGACTGATTTGTTTGCTAGTGCAGATAGAGAGAAGAATTCCATACACAACTGAAGAGAATGCTATCTCTGGTGCTGAGTTCGAGGAAGAACAAGCTATATTTGTTGAAGTGATAGAGTTGAGAGGATTGATGTGAAGAAATCGACCCTCAAAGAATTATTGTAGAAGCAAAGTTCTTGTTTCGGTACTGTCATCCAAAGAAATTGACTGCAGCGATTGAAGTCGAAGAGAAAGTCAAGATGTAGCATTCATTTCATGTTTCTTCTTTCAGTCTTTCGAGTCATAGGACCTCCGTACTATAAAGAGGGTATAGGTTCTCGATTCTTAGATCCGCTGTGATGCTTAGCCATAAACTATGAAAGATGTGAGAGGAATACCCTTGTGCTCCAAGCAAATACTTGCTGGCAAGAGACTGTGATCTTCTTTGCCGCAAGAGATTTGCCTTGGACCGAGGAGTTAGCATTTCTTGCTCGACAAGGAATGTTACCGTTGTGCTCAAATCCGACCGGTGGAATCGTGTCGTTTGGCCATTGGCTGAGGCTGATGTCCAATTTGGTCTTTTCCAATCAAGGAAGTGTCATGGTGGATAACGATCACATGTGGGGCCATCAGCCCCTTGTGGGTCACCAAGGGGGAGGGCACATTGCACAATGAGCGGAGACCATGGAGCAGCACGACAAGGGTGACGTTGGTTGTTTTTACCTAGGTTAAAGCCACTACGAAGCATAAAACCCTAGTCCTTCTTTGGTGGATTGGAAGGATGACCACGACGAATACATAATGCTCAAGCCAGGCAAGGTTGCCTCGTGGAGAGCAACTATGTATGTAAGAGTGTAAAAGGGTATGAATCCTTTCTGAGGTCGCCACGACCCTCCTTTTATAAGTTAAGGGGTTACCAGAGTGGCAGATTAGTGATAATCTACTGATTAGGTAGCTAGTAGTGCTATCATACCTAACTCTGGCAGTTAGGACAATTTGCAGTAAATGCGCTGCCAGGTCTCACACTGAGGATGCAGCCCGCCAAGCTTGTCGCGCTGCTAAACCACTTTCTTCTTTGTCTGCATGACCCGCCTCTTGTTGGGTGTACGATGACCCACAAGTATAGGGGATCAATTGCATCTATTTTCGATAAGTAAGAGTGTCGAACCCAACGAGGAGCAGAAGGAACTGACAAGTAGTTTTTAGTAAGGTAATGTCTGCAAGTGCGGAAATTGTAAGTAGCAGAGCAGTTTGATAGCAAGATAATTTATAATGAGTAAGTAACGATAGTAGAAACAAAAAACCAGCAAGGAAGCACAATCCTTTTTAGGCAAAGGACAGGCCAAAACGGTCTCTTATGATAAGCAAATCATTCTTGAGGGTACACGGGAATTTCATCTAGTCACTTTCATCATGTTGGTTTAATTCGTGCTCGGTACTTTGATAATTTGATATGTGGGTGGACTGGTGCTTAGGTGCCGTTTTGACTTGACCAAACCTCCTACTTATGATTAACCCTCCCACAAGCATCCGCAACTATGAGAAAACTATTAAGAATAAATTCTAACCATAGCATTGAAATTTTGGATCCAATTGGTCCCTTACAGAAGGTTTAAGTTTCTGTCACTCTCGCAAACCATCATCTAATTGCTACTCCACAATGCACTCCCTTAGGCCCAAATATGGTGAATGTCATGTAGTCGACGTTCACATGACACCAGTAAGGGAATCACAACATACATACTATCAAAATATCAAACACATATCAAATTCACATGATTACTTGCAACATGATTTCTCCCGTGACCTCAAGAACAGAGGTGACTACTTACAACTGATAAACATGCTCATGATCATAGGGGTATTAATTAGCATATTGGATTTGAACATATAATCTTCCACCAAATAAACCATATAGTAATCAACTACAAGATGTAATGAACACTACTAGTCACCCACAAGTACCAATCTATAGTTCCAACAACTAGATTGAACACAAGAGATGAACTACAATTTGAGAGGAGATGGTGTTGAGTGAAGATGTTGATGGAGATTGCCCTCCCCAAGATGGGAGAGTTGTTGGTGATGATGATGACGATGATTTCCCCCTACGGGAGGGAAGTTCCCCTGGCAGGATCGCTCCGCCAGAGGGCAAACGTGCTCTTGCCCAAGTTCCACCTCGAGGCGGCGACGCTTCGTCCCGAAAGTCCGCCCCTTATTTTTTCTAGGTAAAAATGACTTATATACCAAAATATGGGCACCGAAGGTGGGCCGAGGAGGGAACAACCCAACAGGGCACGCTTGGGCTCCCTAGCACGCCCAGGTGGGTCGTGCCCACCTGGTGGGCCCCCTCTGGTAGTTATTTGCTCCAATAATTCTTAAATAATCCATAAAAAATCTCCGTGAAGTTTCAGCTTGTTTGGAGTTGTCCAGAATAGGTGGCCTGACGTAGCTTTTCTAGGTCCAGATTTTCGGCTGCCAGAATTCTCCCTCGTGGTGTGTACCTTGCAAATTATGGATAAAAACATTGTATAATAGTAAGAAAACATGATGCAAAATGGACGTATCAACTCCCGCAAGCTTAGACCTCGTTTGTCCTCAAGCGAAAACCGAAATCGGAAAACATGTCCACATGCTTTTAGAGAGAGGTGTCGATAAAAAAATACGGACATAGAACCATCATGTTGATTATTACAACAACAACAAAATTAAACATATGACTTCTATCATAAGACTTTCATCATATACTTCTCATGAATAAGTAATAGTTCATCACACAATCGAAGTATAAAGCAAAAACTCTATTAGAGACCAACAAAGTATGTTATCAGTCAACTTTCCAACTACAATTCATCATCTTTTCAGGAAGGGTCACGTGTCGGAGCCTCTAGGCAAATCCACAGACTCAGCTATCATATAGTCTTCTATGGTTGGTAACACTCACTGAGTACACATGACCAAAACGTTTCAACCTGACACATAGAAATATAGGGGCTTATAGTTTCGTCTCCCAACATACTCACCTCAAGGGTGATGTCAACAATAATAACTCATGCCACCCATATTCAAATGGACATATGTGCCTAGATCTTTCCTCACCACATGTGTAACATCCCAAATTTCCAATTTGGAATGTTATACACTAGATCATCAATGCATATCATATTTATTGCATTTTGGTTGATCCTAGAAATTTCATGCAACTCAAGGACCCTCGGATAGAGTTGGGGATTTCATTCTTTTCATATTTGAGTTTTCTAAAATTTTGAAAAATAGGATCATTTGATTTTATTTATTTTATCTTCAACTGTTTCTATTTAAAGATATGAGAGAGGGAATAAAATGACTTTCCAAAAATAAAGAAATATTGAGGATTTAATAATAAAATCAAATAAGTTGTATCTCGGAGTTTTTCGTTGTTGTTTTTTTGAATTTAGGAAAAATTGAACGTTTTCAAAAATTGCATTTATGCCAAGAAAATGTTCATCCTCTTCTAAATATTTTACTTAGACGGTGAAAATTTGTTTTGGCATTTTTAGATTTTTATTTATTTTTCTATAATTTTTTTAGTCCGGCGAATTTTTTTTAAAAAAACACGCGCCCGACTGGGCCAAAGGCCCAGCCGAGCCAGGCCGGCCCACCAGGAGCCGCCGCCTCCTGCGCCATGCTGCCGCCGGACTCAGAGTCCGAGCCGGATCCGCCCGCGCCGCCCGACCCCCTCCCCAAGCCAGGCCGCCGCCCCCCTTCCCCCTTTAAATAGCCACCCGGGGCCCCCTGGAGCTCCGATCCGAGCCGCGCCGCCCCGCCCACGCAGCCCCGCCGCCCGCCTCGCCAGAGTCCGAGCCGAGGTAGCCGCCGCCGCCCGGTTTTCTTAGAAACACCAATTCGGTTTTTTTAGAAAACCCTAGTTTTTTTTAAATAGATCGGTTTTTTCTGGTTTATTTATATAGCGAGCGTTCGTTCATTTTGACAAACACGTTCATCGTTAAGTTCCAGAAAATGAACGTTCGTTCGTTAATCTGTTCGTCGTTTCTCTTTTTCTCGGATTTTCCACGATTATTTCTGATCGCGATTTCTGATCCGATTTTCGTTCAAGTATAACTTTTCGCTTGTTTATCGGAATCAGGCAATTCAAGCACCTGGAGTTTCATCTCGAAACCCTCTTTCTGTTTAACCAAATCAAACAAGTTTTGCCTCAGTAAAATTTAACATAGATTCAAATTAGTAAACGGAGTTTGTTTCTTTTGCCGTTTGTCTTTCGTTGCTTCGTTCAATTTGATTCTTTTTGCCAACCGGAGTTCTTAAGTTGAACTATCTGGTTAGATCTCTTATTTGATTTTTACGTGTGCATTAGATGAGTACTTATTGTATGCTTGTTTGTTTGCGATAGGGTACCCGGATTGCCCCGCTTGCTACTTCGAATCCCTAGGTTTCACAGATCATCAGCAAGGCAAGTAACACTTTGATCATACTTCCTATTACCCAGCTTTTATTGCATTAGATCAATCCTCACACATTGCATGTTTAGGATCTAATTAAATTGTGGGTTTTGGGAAGTAGATGAGGTAGTACCTATTACCTGTTTTATTATCAAACCTTTGGGAGCTACTTCTACGTTGCTTATTGCTATGCTATGCTAGTAGACGTGGATTGGGTGAGTGTATCCATGATAGATGTGAGATTGTTAATCAATGGTTTATTTAAGGTGGCAACTTAAACACACATCTGGGTGGATTGAGGCACCTGGGTATTCCAGCGATTGCCTGTTTTTCTTTTGGACCACCACCCAGGCTCAAAGGGATCATGAGATTATTCATACTAGAAACTTCCGTGTGCAGCCACAAGCTACTATGAGCTCTAGCATAGTTGACTAAGTCGTGCGAACTCTTACAGTGGTAGACTAGCAGATGTAGGGGATGTAGGTTGGTACGGTCTACCCATTCGTAAGGTGCAAGCGCTTCTGAAAGACTATGTCTCGGTCATCCATTTCTCAAACACCATGTAGTGCGAGAATCCAAACGAAGGAGATCGAGTCTTGTGGGGAAAAGTGTGGAAACCTCTGCAGAGTGTATAAACTAATCATGGTTAGCCATGTCCCCGGTTATGGACATCTTGAGTATCTAGTACTTGGATTATCATGTCAATCTCTTCATGTTACTCTAATTAATTTTGTTGGGTTAATGCTGATGCTTAATTGGGATTGAGAGGGTGTCTACACTATCAATGTTTAACAACTACCATGATAGTTAAATAAAATTTATTCCTTTGTAGTAGGGAAAATTGGTTTTACGCAAAACTGTAACCATAGAGCTTTCCACCAGCCAAATATGCATGTAGTATAGTCTTATTCTTCCATCATTCTCTATGTGTTACTTTGCCAGCATATTCCTTGTGCTGACCCATTTTCGGGCTGCAACGTTCATGTTGCAGACTTTTCAGACAACGAGTAAGGAGAATTTTAGGTCGTGGTTCTATACTCAATGATGCCGTTGGAGTTGATGGACCCACTTATCTTCCAAGCCTTCCGTTGTTATCATTATTAGATGGTCTTAAGCCTTATTTATTGTAATAAGTTCTCTTTTGAGACACACGATGTAATAAGTGTGTGATTGCTACTCTGTTATAAATCCTTCAAGTACTGTGTGGTGTCAGCATTACTGATCCAGGGATGACATCGGAACACAGAGATCAGACTGGTTGAGGTCTGGTCGCTACAACATGATGCTTGCCAACGGAGAAAAAATAAAAGGAATAGAGAGAAAAATTTGACTCTTGCATAAAGGTAAATACCTAAAAGTAAAAGATATGCCATTCATAGAGGGAAGCAGAGCTTCACATGTGCTTATTTGTTTGTATGATCAATCCCTTAGTGCAAAAGAACGTCACATTACATTGCCCCTTGTGATAGCGACCTTTATTATGCAGCCTATCGCTTTTATTCATCACCATCACAAGTTCGTGGCAACACTCAATTTTCTCTTACACTAAATGATCTCACACTATTAGAAGCAAATTTTATTGCCTTTTCGCACTGATGACAACTTACTTGAGGTATATTGCTTAATCCCTAGGTAGGGATGGTGGGCACTTGAAAATAAGATTTGCGTTTAAGGGTTTTTGGATGCACAAGTAGTATCTCTACTTAGTGTGGAATTTTTGGCTAGCAAAGATAGGGGCAAGAACCACATGTTAAAGGATCTATGATAATATGACTTCTATGTGAATATGAACAAACATGAATCATTAAGTTGATTTCATTGTGCAACATTAACAATTTTGGCATATAATATTTTGATGAGGGCTCATAATCACAAAAGATTTCTAGGATAGTATATTAATATGTGAATCTTCTCTTCCCTTATTAAGTCTTTCATGAGTTGAATCATTGACTAATGCTATGTTTGTCAATCTCTAATAAAATTCTCTACTTATACTTTTCCTTGTGTGGTGTCATCACGTACCATAGGATTAGTACATGATCTTTTCTTTATTTATTTATTTCCTTTCTTTTATTTATTTCGTTATTTCTTTTTCTTCCTTTATTTGCAACATGAAATTAAAGAAAACAAAAACTCAAACTAAACTTTATTATATAACTTGCACACGATTACAAGGATATATCACTAAGAAAACTCTCAAAGAAGAAAGGATCGAACAAACTTTTATTCATCTAAAGCAAAAAGGTGGAACTAAAATATGTAAAGGCAAAAATATAGTGGGATTAGTACGATACCAGGGCACCTCCCCCAAGCTTGGCGGAAGCCAAGGGAAGTTCCCATACCCGATACTTAATTCTCCGTTGGTAGTGAAGATGATGATGGTGGTGGTGAAGGAGAGATCTTGTCCTCGGATTTCCATGGCGATGGCCCACCATCATAAGAGGAGGAGTGAGTCTCATGAGTCCTGCAACGAGCAGCCAAACTCATACCTTTAAACCTCGCCTCATATTCAAAGACTTGGTTTTGAAGATCATAGATCTGGATTTGGAGAAAGTTGATTTGCTCATTGAGGGTGAAGATGATGTCCTTCATGGGCTTGCCATCCACCTTGAGATCACGGGAAAGACATCTTGCTCCACAGCTTCAAGCCTGGCCTCCACGGTTCCCGTCCCCTTGGGACATGGCACACCGCGGAGGTGAAGCACCCCCTCATGCATCTGGATGACCTGAGGGTCCTGCATCACTTCCTGCCGATATGGGTTGATGACATTCTAGAATAATTTTCCTGGGAGGAGCTTGAAGAGGCCATCATAGATGGGATCTGACAGAAAAACAGCAAGGAAAAGAAAACAGAGGATTTCTTCGCGATACGGTGATCAACAGGTTTGCGATACGAGGATTTTTTGTCTTGGAGGACAAGCATACAGAAGAAAAATCGAGTCCGGAAGGTGTCCCAGGTGGGCACAACCCACCTGGGCGCGCCAGCCTGGCGCGCCTGGTGTCTTGTGCCCACCAGGGGATGCTTCCTGGAAGTTTCTTTATTCCCAAAATTCTTAAATAATCCAAAACTGATAAAAAATATTTTTGCGGATATTTCAGAGTTTGTTTACTTACCGTATCACATACCTCCTTATTTTCATGATTCTGGAGTGTTCCGGAAGGACTCTTTTATGTGTTCTTCTAGTGCCATCGTTTGGATAATATTACTTTTAACATTAATGGGCGTACCTGAGATATAATACTTTATTCATTGCCCATTGACAACCTTCGGGTTAGTACCTTCGGAATTATTTATTTTGATGGCTCCAGACTGATAAACCTCCTCGATAACATAGGGACCTTCCCATTTTGAGAGGAGTTTTCCTGCAAAGAATCTGAAACGAGAGTTGTACAAAAGAACATATTCTCCGACTTTAAACTAATGCTTTTGGATTCTTTTGTTGTGCCATCTTTTTACTTTTTCTTTGAATAATTTTGCATTTTCATAAGCTTGGGTTCTACATTCATGTAGTGAGCTAATATCAAATAACCTCTTTTCACCAACATGCTTGAAATCATAGTTTAGCTCTTTGATGGCCCAATATGCTTTATGTTCTAACTCAAGAGGCAAATGACAAGCTTTTCCATAAACCATTTTATAAGGAGATATACCCATAGGATTTTTATATGCTGTTCTATAAGCCCAAAGTGCATCATCTAATTTCTTAGACCAATTCTTCCTGGACCTATTAACAGTCTTTTGCAAAATTAATTTTATTTCTCTATTGCTATGTTAAACTTGACCACTAGACTGAGGATGATAAGGTGATGCTACTCTATGGTTAACATCATACTTGGCAAGCATTTTACGGAAAGCACCATGAATAAAGTGTGAACCACCATCAGTCATTAAATATCCAATGACTCTAAACCTTGGGAAAATAACTTCCTTAAGCATTTTAATAGAGGTGTTGGGATCAGCACTACTGGTTGGATTAACTTCTACCCATTTAGTAACATAATCAACAGCAACCAAAATATGTGTATACCCATTAGAGGAAGGAAAACGTCCCATGTAATCAAATCCCCAAACATCAACTGGTTCAACAGCAAGTTAATAATTCATAGACATTTCTTGACGCTTATCGATATTACATATTCTTTGGCATTCATCACAAGATAAGATGAAGTTACGGGCATCCTTGAGGTGAGTAAGCCTATAAAATCCAGGTTGCAACACCTTGTGGGCAGTTCTATCTCCAGCATGATGTCCTCCATAAGCTTCGGAGTGACATTTTCGTAGGATTTGTCCCTATTCATGCTCAGGTACACAACGTCTAATAATAACATCTACTCCTTTATAAAGATGTGGGTCATCCCAAAAGTAATGTCTTAAATCATAGAAGAATTTTTTTCTTCTGTTGGTATGTAAAGTTAGGTGGTAAATATTTAGCAACAATGTAGTTAGCATAATCGGCATACTAAGGAGTATTATGAGCAACGTTTATTGCAGCTAACTACTCATCAGGAAAACTATCATCAATAGGAAGTGGGTCATGGGGAAAAGTTTCAAGCCTAGACAAATTATCAGCTACTGGGTTCTCAGCTCCTTTTCTATCAATGACATGTAAATCAAACTCTTGTAATAAGAGAACCCATCGAATAAGTCTAGGTTTAGCATCCTTATTTTCCATAAGATATTAAATACCAACATGGTCTGTGTGAAAAGTTAATTTTGAATCAACAATATAAGGTCTAATTTTATCACAAGCAAACACCATTGCTAAGAATTCTTTTTCAGTAGTAGCATAATATCTTTGAGCACTATCTAGATTTTACTGGCATAATTAATAACATTCAATTTCTTATCAACTCTTTGTCCTATAACAGCACCAACAACATAATCACTAGCATCACACATAATTTCAAAAGGCAAGTTCCAATCAGGTGGTTGAACAATAGGTGTAGAAAATAAGACTTTCTTGAGTGTATCAAAGGCTTCTGAACAATCATCATCAAAAAGAAAAGGAATATCCTTTTGCAAAAGACTAGTAAGAGGCCTAGAAATTTTAGGAAAGACTTTGATAAATCTCCTATAGAAACCAGAATGACCTAAGAAACTACGAATACCATTATATCTATAGGATATGGCTTTTTCTCAATTGCATGAAGCTTAGCTTGGTCCACTTCAGTACCTCTGTCAGAAATTTTATGACCCAAGACAATGCCTTCATTAACCATAAAGTAGCACATCTCCCGATTCAAGACAAGATTTGTTTGTTCATATATCTGCAAAACTCGATCAAGATTGCTTAAACAATCATCAAAAGACTTCCCATAAACAGAGAAATCATCCATGAACACCTCAACAATATTTTCACAAAAGTCAGAGAATATAGCACTCATACATCTTTGAAAGGTAGTAGGTGCATTACATAAACAAATAGGCATATGTCTATAAGCATAGGTTCCAAAGGGACAAGTAAAGTGGTATTTTCCTGATAAGGTTGAGAAACAAGTATTTGTAAAAAGCCAGAATATCCATCAAGGAAGCAAAAGTGTGTGTGCTTAGATAACCTTTCAAGAATTTGTTCAATAAAAGGCAGAGGGTAATGATCTTTTCTAGTTGCTTTATTTAATTTTCTAAAATCAATCACCATTCTATAGCCTGTAACAATTCTTTGTGGAATAAGTTCATTCTTATCATTAGGAACAACAGTAATACCTCCTTTCTTAGGGATGCAATGAACATGACTTACCCATCTACTATTAGCTATAGGATAGATTATACCTTCTTCCAGAAGCTTTAAGATTTCCGTTCTTACCACTTCCTTCATTTTTGGATTTAACCAACGTTGGTGATCAACAACGGGTTTGGCATCAGGTTCCCAATTAATTTTGTGCTGACATAGAGTGGGACTAATGCCCTTTAAATCATCAAGAGTATATCCAATCGCATCTCGGTGCTTCCTTAGAACTTTCAATAATCATTCTTCTTCATGTTCTTAAAGGTTAGCACTAATAATAACATGATATATCTTCTTTTCATCAAGATAAGAATATTTCTAAGTGTCTGGTAATTGTTTCAATTCACATAGGATCCCCTTTCGATGGAGGAGGACCTCCTAGAGTTTCAATAGGCAAACTGTGTTTAAGCAGGGAACAATGTTCAAAGAATATTTTATCTATTTCATTTCTTTCATGCATATGTAAATCATTTTCATGATCTAGCAAATATTGTACTAAAGTATCAGTGGGTGGTACAGCAATAGAAGCAAGAGCACTTAATTCCTCTTTACTAGGCAATTCTTTTTCATGAAGCTTTCTACTAAACATGGAAAAATTAAACTCATTTGACTCATCACCAAAACTAACACCGACATTTGTTTCTTGCAATCTATCTTAGCATTAACGGTGTTCAAGAAAGGTCTACCAAAGATAATGGGACAAAAGTCATCTTGTGGGGAACCAAGAACAAGAAAATCAGTAGGGTATTTAATTTCCCACACAAGACTTCAACATCTCTAACAATCCCAATCAGTGATATAGTGTCTCTGTTAGCAAGTTTAATAGTAACATCTATGTCTTCTATTTCTGCAGGTGTTATGTCTTTCATAATTTCTTGATATAAGGTGTAAGGAATAGCACTCACACTAGAACCACTATCACATAAACCAAGATAACAACAATCTACTATTTTAACCGAGACAACGGGCATGCCAATAACATGTCTATGTTTATCCTTTTTATCAGGTTTGGCAATTTTAGCAGCTTCTTCACAGAAGTAAATAACAAGCCCATCCATATCTTCTTCCAAGAGATCTTTAACCATATCAACAATATGTTATACTTTAATTTGTTCATTAGGTTTAGGTGTTTTAATATAGCTTTTGTTAACTACAGTTGAAACTTTAGCATGTTTGTTTATCCTAACAGGGAAAGGTGGTTTCTCAATATAAGGAGAAGGAACATCTGGATCACCATTATAAAGTATAGTTTCATCTTTAACTGGTACTGGTTCTTTAATTTCTTCTTTAATAGGTCAGTGATATTTAAACCACTTCTCTTTAGGGAGTTCAACATGAGTAGCAAATGATTCACAAAAGGAGGCTACTATCTTAGAGTGAAGTCCATATTTAGTGCTAACCTTTTGAAAAGCATCTGTATCCATAAATTTTTTTACACAATCATATTTAAGTTTAATACCTGACTCTTTACCTTCGACAAGTTCCCAATCTTCAGAGTTGCATTTAATTCTTTCCAAAATATCCGACCAGAATTCAATAGTATTCTATATAAAAGAACCAACACAAGAAGTATCAAGCATTGTTTAATCACTACGAGAAAGCCGAGCATAAAAATTCTGGATAATAATTTCTCTTGAGAGCTCATGATTGGGGCATGAATATAACATTGACTTAAGCCTCCCCCAAGCTAGAGGGATACTTTCTCCTTCACGAGGCCAAAAATTATATATATAATTCTGATCACGACGAACTAGATGCATCTGATAATTTTTTTGGTGGAACTCCAATTTCAAATGATTCCAATTCCAAGATCCAATATCATCGCATAGCTTCATCTCCGGGTAAACCTGCAAGCTTGAACAATCCACAAATTTGTTCTACATAAATGAAGTGCATATCAGGATGTTCGGTTCCATCTCCTGCATAAGGAGTAGCTAGCAGTTGTTCTATCATGCCCGAAGGAATTTCATATTCAATATTTTTAGTAGGTGTAGTAGGTTGAGGGGTAGCTAATTGTGGTTCCGGACGAGGTGAATGAAGGAAACATGCCCTAGAGGTAATAATAAAGTTATTATTTATTCCCTTATATCATGATAAATGTTTATTATTCATGCTAGAATTGCATTAACCAGAAACATAATACATGTGTGAATACATAGACAAACAGAGTGTCACTAGTATGCCTCTACTTGACTAGCTCGTTGATCAAATATGGTTAAGTTTCCTAGCCATTGACATGAGTTGTCATTTGAGTAACGGGATCACATCATTAGGAGAATGATGTGATTGACCTTACCCATTCCGCTAGCTTAGCACCCGATCATTTAGTATGTTGCTATTGCTTTCTTCATGACTTATACATGTTCCTATGACTATGAGATTATGCAACTCCTGTTTACCGGAGGAACACTTTGCGTGCTACCAAACATCACAACATAACTGGGTGATTATAAAGGTTCTCTACAGGTGTCTCTGAAGGTACTTGTTGGGTTGGCATATTTCGAGATTAGGATTTGTCACTCCGATTGTCGGAGAGGTATCTCTGGGCCCCCTCGGTAATGCACATCACTTAAGCCTTGCAAGCATTGCAACTAATGAGTTAGTTGCGTGATGATGGATTACAAAACGAGTAAAGAGACTTTCCGGTAATGAGATTGAACTAGGTATTGAGATACTGACGATCGAATCTCGGGCAAGTAACATACCGATGACAAAGGGAATAACGTACGTAGTTATGTGATCGAATCTCGGGCAAGTACCCCCCCCCTTGCTCCTTTATATACAGGGGCAGGGGGCACCCTAGAGACACAACAATTGATCAGTTGATCTTTTAGCCGTGTGCGGTGCCCCCCTCCACCATAGTCCACTTCGATAATACTACAGCGGTGCTTAGGAGAAGCCCTGCGTCGGTAGAACATCATCATCATCACCACACCATCGTGCTGATGAAAATCTCCCTCAACACTCAGCTGGATCGGAGTTCAAGGGACGTCATCGGGCTGAACGTGTGCTGAACTTGGAGGTGCCGTACGTTCGGTACTTGATCGGTCGGATCATAAAGACGTACGACTACATCAACCGCGTTGTGCTAACGCTTCCGCTTTCGGTCTACGAGGGTACATGGACAACACCCTCCCCTCTTGTTGCTATGCATCACCATGATCTTGCGTGTGCGTAGATTTTTTTTGAAATTACTACGTTCCCCAACGGTGAAGATACCCCAAACAAGTGACAATAGATTTCAGCACACTATATAAATGTTTCCTTACCAAATTCCACTTACCAAAGGCACTTCACTCCCTGGCAACGGCACCAGAAAATTGCCTTGATGACCCGCAAGTATAGGGGATCAATTGTTTCTATTTTTGATAAGTAAGAGTATCGAACCCAACGAGGAGCAGAAGGAAATGACAAGTAGTTTTTGGTAAGGTAATGTCTGCAAGTGCTGAAATTGTAAGTAGCAGAGTAGTTTGATAGCAAGATAATTTGTAACGACCAAGTAGTGATAGTAGTAACAAAAGTGAAACAAGGTAGCCCAATCCTTTTGAGGCAATGGACTGGCCAAAATGGTCTCTTATGATAAGCAAAGCGTTCTTGAGGGTACACGGGAATTTCATCTAGTCACTTTCATCATGTTGGTTTAATTCGTGTTCGCTACTTTGATAATTTGATATGCGGGTGGACCAGTGCTTAGGTGCTGTTCTTACTTGAACAAACCTCATACTTATGATTAACCCTCCCGCAAGCATCTGCAACTACAAGAAATGTATTAAGAATAAATTCTAACCATAGCATTAAACTTTTGGATCCAATCGGTCCCTTACGGAATAGTGCATAAACTAGGGTTTAAGTTTCTGTCGCTCTCGCAACCCATCATCTAATTGCTACTCCACAATGCAATCCCTTAGTCCCAAATATGGTGAAGTGTCATTTAGTCGATGTTCACATGACACCACTAAGGGAATCACAACATACATACTATCAAAATATCGAACACATATCAAATTCACATGATTATTTGCAACATGATTTCTCCCGTGACCTCAAGAACAAAGGTAACTACTCACAAATGATAAACATGCTCATGATCATAGGGGTATTAAATAGCATATTGTATCTGAACATATAATCTTCCACCAAATAAACCATTTAGTAATCAACTCAAGATGTAATCAACACTACTAGTCACCCACAGTACCAATATATAGTTCCGGTAACAAGATTGAACACAAGAGGTGAACTAGGGTTTGAGAGGAGATGGTTCTGTTGAAGATGTTGATGGAGATTTCCCTCCCCAAGATGGGAGAGTTGTTGGTGATGATGATGATGATGATTTCCCCCTATGGGAGGGAAGTTCCCCCGGCGGAATCGCTCTGCCGGAGGGCAAAAGTGCTCCTACCCAAGTTTTGCCTCGACGCGGTGCCGCTTCGTTCCGAAAGTCCTCCCCTTCTTTTTTTCTAGGTCAAAATGACTTATATACCAATATATAGGCACTGGAGGTGGGGCGAGGAGGTCACTACCCACCTGGGCGCACCTGGGCTCCCTAGCGTGCCGATGTGGGTTGTGTCCTGATCACCCACAAGTATAGGGGCTCAATTGTAGCCTCTTTCAATAAGTATGAGTGTCGGACCCAACGAGGAGATAAAGGTAGAACAAATATTCCCTCAAGTTCTATCTACCACCGATACAACTATGTGCACGCTTAACGTTTGCTTTACCTAGAACAAATATGAAACTAGAAGTACTTTGTAGGTGATGTTGGATAGGTTTGCAAGATAATAAAGAGCACATAAATAAAAAGTAGGGGCTGTTTGGATAAAGACATAACTAACTTAGGTTTAGTAGAGAGCTTCTTTCACACAAGAAAGTTATTTGTCCCTAAGCAATCGATAACTAGACCAGTAATCACTATTGCAATTTTATTTCAGGGAGAGGCATAAGCTAACATACTTCCTCTTCTTGGATCATATGCACTTATGATTGGAACTCTAGAGAGCATCCGCAACTACTAAAGATCATTAAGGTAAAACCCAACCATAGCATTATAAGGCATCAAGTCCTCTTTATTCCCATACGCAAACAACCTACTTACTCGGGTCTGTGTTTCTATCACTCACGCCACCCACCATAAGCTAATCATGAACATATCGCAAACCCTACAGAGGGGATCCCTCACGCTTGCGCGACACGGAGAGCGCCATAGGACAGCACCAATAATAAAACATGCAACTCAAACCAATCATGATCATCAATTAACCCATAGGACAAAACGGATCTACTCAAACATCATACGATTGCCATACATCATTGGGAAACAATATATAGCGTTGAGCGCCATGTTTAAGTAGATATTAAAGCGGGTAAAAGAGGGGATACACTGCTGCATAGAGGGGGGAAGAGTTGGTGATGATGGCGTTGAAGTTGTTGGTGTAGATTGTGGTGATGACGATGGCCCCGGCAGTGTTCTGGCGCCACCGGAAGAGTGGGGGAGAGAGCCCCCTTCTTATTCTTCATACTTTACCTTCTCCGTAGATGTGAGAACGGTTTCCCCTCGGGTCCATGGCCTCCATGGCATGGGAGGGGCGAGAGCCCCTCCGAGATTGGATCCGTCTCTCTGTCTCTCTCTGTTTCTGCGCTGGCTGATTCTACCCTTTCAACGTTTCTTAAATTCCCGATGATCCGTAACTCCGATTGGGCTGAAATTTTAACACGATCTCTATCCGGATATTGGTTTTCTTGCGGCAAAAGAAGCGCATCAACCGCCTTACGGGGTGTCCACGAGGGGCCAGGGCGCGCCCCCTGCCTCATGGCCCCCTCGGGCACCGCCTCGCGTTGATTCTTCTTCCCAAAAATAAAATACATTCCAAAAAAATCTCCGTCAGTTTTTATCCCGTTTGTACTCCATTTGATATGGATTTTCTGCGAAATAAAATACATGCAACAAACAGGAACTAGCACTGGGCACTGGATCAATATGTTAGTCCCAAAAATAGTATAAAAAGTTGCCAAAAGTATATGAAAGTTGTATAATATTGGCATGGAACAATCAAAAATTATAGATACGACGGAGATGTATTAGCATCCCGAAGCTTAATTCCTACTCGTCCTCGAGTAGGTAAATGATAAAAAAGATAATTTTTTATGTGGAATGCTACCTAGCATAATCTTGATCATGTAATCTAATCATGGCATGAATATTAAGACACGAGTGATTGAAAGCAATAGTCTATCATTTGACATTAAGACAATAATACTTCAAGCATACTAATAACGCAATCATGTCTTTTCAAAATAACATGGCCAAAGAATGTTATCCCTACAAAATCATATGGTCTGGCTATACTCCATCTTCACCACACAAAATATTCAAATCATGCACAACCCCGATGACAAGCGAAGCAATTGTTTCATATTTTTGATGTTCTCAAACCTTTTCAACTTTCACGCAATACATGAGCGTGAGCCATGGACATAGCACTATAGGTGGAATAGAATATGATGGTGGAGGTTGTGTGGAGAAGACAAAAAGGAGAAAGTCTCACATCGACGCGGCTAATCAACGGGCTATGGAGATGCCCATTAATTGATGTCAATGTCAGGAGTAGGGATTGCCATGCAACGGATGGACTAAGAGCTATAAGTGCATGAAAGCTCCAACTGGAAACTAAGTGGGTGTGCATCCAACTTGCTTGCTCATGAAGACCTCAGTCATTTGAGGAAGCCCATCATTGGAATATACAAGCTAAGTTCTATAATGAAAATTCCCACTAGTATATGAAAGTGATAACTCAAGAGACTCTCTATATGAAGAACATGGTGCCACTCTGAAGCATAAGTGTGGTAACAGGATAGTAACATTGCCCCTTCTCTCTTTCTCTCTTTTTTTGTTTTTGTTTTTTTTGTTTTTTTGGTGGGCTTCTTTGGCCTATTTTTTTATTTGGGCTTCTTTGGCCTCTTTTATTTTGATAACCTCATATGGGACAATGTTCTAATAATGATGTTCCTCACACTTTTATTTACTTACAACTCAATATTACAACTCGATATCTAGAACAAAAATATGACTCTATGAATGCCTTCGGCGGTGTACTGGGATGTGCAATGATCTAGTGTAGCAATGACATCAAAAAATGGAAAAAGCCATGAAAAAATCATGCTATCTATCTTACGATCATGCAAAGAAATATGACAATGATGCTCAAGTCATGTATATGAAGATGATGGAAGTTGCATGGCAATATATATCTTGGAATGGCTATGGAAATGCCATAATAGGTAGGTATGGTGGCTGTCTTGAGGAAGATATACGGAGGCTTATGAGTGATAGATTGTATCATATCACAGGGTTTGGATGCACCGGCAAAGTTTGCACCAACTCTTGAGGTGAGAAAGGGCAATGCACGGTACCGAGGAGGCTAGCAATGATGGAAGGGTGTGAGTGCGTATAATCCATGGACTCAACATTAGTCATAAAGAACTCACATACTTATCGCAAAAATCTATTAGTCATCGAAACAAAGTACTATGAGCATACTCCTAGGGGGATATATTGGTAGGAAAGACCATCGCTCGTCCCCGACCGCCACTCATAAGGAAGACAATCAATAAATAAATCATGCTCCGACTTCATCACATAATGGTTCACCATACGTGCATGCTACAGGAATCACAAACTTCGACACAAGTATTTCTACAATCCACAACTACCCACTAGCATGACTCTATTATCACCATATTTATATGGCAAAACTATTGCAAGGAATCAAACATATGATATTCAGTGATCTACAGGTTTTATGTAGGATTTTATGACTAACCAGGTGAATGACCAGTTCCTGTCATCTCTCTAAATAGATATAAGTGAAGCAAGAGAGTTTAATTCTTTCTACAAAAGATATGCCCATGCTCTAACAAATATAAGTGAAGCAAAAGAGCATTCTACAAATGTCGGTTTTCTATGTGAAGAGAAACATGCAATCCAAACTTCAAAAGATAAAAGTGAAGCACATGAAGCATTCTATAAAGCCATACTCAAAAGATAAGTGAAGTGCAATGAGCATTATATAAATCAACCAAGGACTATCTCATACCAGCATGGTGCATTAAAGAAAAGTGAAAACAAAATGCAAAATATGCTCCAAGATTTACGCATATCATGTGACGAATAAAAATATAGCTCCAAATGAAATTACCGATGATCGTTAGAAGAAAGAGGGGATGCCTTCTGGGGCATCCCCAAGCTTGGTTGCATGGGAGTCCTTGAATATTTCCTTGGGGTGGCTTGGCCATACCCAAGCTTAGGCTCTTGCCACTCCTTATTCCTTCATCCATCGTGATCTCTCCCAAAACTTGAAAGCTTCAATCACACAAAACTCAATAGAAAGCTCGGTAAGATCCGTTAGTTTAATAAAGCAAATCATTACTCTAAGTACTGTTGCAAACCAATTCGTATTTAGGTTTTGCATTGTAGCTACTTTAATACAACTTTTCCATGGCTTAATCCACTGATATAAATTGATAGTTTCATCAAAACAAGCAAACTATGCATCAAAAACAGAATCTGTCTTAAACAGGACAGTATGTAGTAATCTGAACATTCACCATAGCTCTAGTACTCCAAAAAATCTTAAAAAATTATGAAAGATAAACAATTTGTATATAAAGACAGCGCAAAAAGTTTTAAAACTGTTTGACATACCAGTAAAAAATGTAAAATCGCACACTACAGCCAAAGTTTCTATTCTACACCGCACAAACCAACAAGCAATGTAAACATCCTAAAGGCAAATCCTGGCACATTATTTTTATAATACAATGGAATTGTACAAGGGGATAATCATTTTTGTTGAAAAGTTTCTGTAATCAAGATTCAAAAAGTTTCCTTGAGCATGAACAAAGTTCAAGGAGCTCCCCCACTTCAACAATGCTTGTCTCTCTCACTTTCACTTTTGTTTTTGAAAAGTTTTGGGTTCCCCTCTTTATTTATTTTTGTTTTTAAAATATATAAAAGCACTCAACAGAAATAAATGACTCTTTAAAACTTCTGGGTTGTCTCCCTGGCAGCGCTTTCTTTAAAGCCATTAAGCTAGGCATAAGGTGCTCACGTATTGAATCCACCCGGATCCCAAGGTATATCAAAGCCAATTTTAATTAACAATGATTTGTGATTTAGTAGTGAGCACAAAGCAACATATATCATGTAATGACGAAGTCTAACTCTCTTCCTATGCATCAGCATGCCATAAAAGAACAATTCATGCACACATAGTAAAGGCCAATGCATAGTATAAACAGTTTCTTGCAATTTTATCACATTGGAAACATGGAGAGGCAGCAATGTAGTTCCTCTCTCATAATAATTGCAAGTAGGAGCAGCAAGCACATGCATATTATATCTATCAAAATCATCATGTGTAGTAGTAAAACGCAACCCATCAATATAATCCTTAATAAGGGCAAACTTCTCCTATATAGTGTAGTCGGGAGAATTCAAAAAGATAATAGGACTATCATGCGTGGGTGCAATAGCAACAATTTCATGTTTAACATAAAGAACTATAGCAAGTTCATCTCCATAAGCATAATTCATATTGGCATCTTGGCCACAAGCATAGAAAGCATCATCAAAAAGGGATATTTCAAAAGAATTAACGGGATCATAACAATCATCATAGTAATCATCCTTCTGTAAGCACGAATGGAAATTAAACAATGTATAAGTTGAAGAGTTACTCTCATTAGAAGGTGGGCACGAGTAGCTAATCCGCTCTGCCTCAGTTTGTTCTTCACTCCCCTCATCATCTTTTTCATCCAATGAGCTCACAGTTTCATCAATTTCTTCTTCCATAGATTCTTGCAAAATATTAGTCTCTTCTTGGACAGCGGAGACTCTCTCAATAAATTCATCAATATCGGAATTGAACTCATAATTCTCATAGCAATATTTAATTATAGAAAAAATTTCAGGTCTGTAAACAGCATCATCAAGATTGTCACACTCTTTACACAAAGATTGAATTTCAAAAGCACCCATAAAAGCAACGAATTCTTCTATTTGTTCCACATAATAGCAATCATATATACCATTAGCATAAGAAGCCAAGGTTTCATCATCATTAAATTTTCATGAAAAGGTAAGATGTGGAGGTTTCATCCTAGAGCAACAAGTATAATCATATCTCAAGAATTGTTGCCTAGCATACCAATACAACATATAAATTTGATCCCATAATAGTTTCCCTTTTAGAGTCAAGCTATAATCCCTAAATATTCACGTTGATCCAACGTGTCTCCCGTAATATAATTGAATGGGGTTTTCTCAGGATTATCAAAGTAGTACATGATATCTTTCACATAATGAGCATCGAGGGTTTTAGGAGGTTCCCCATCTCCATGAGTAGCAAGTAAACCTATTTTTTTGGTATTTCGTGTTCTATATCCATAACTAAAGATAGAGAACAACTTAGAACAGCAAATAAAAATTACTTAGTGATAAAGAAAACAAGCACACACAAGAATATTCACCCCACGCTATAACTCCCCGGCAACGCCGCCTGAAAAAGGTCTTGATAACCCACAAGTATAGGGGATCAATTGTAGCCTCTTTCGATAAGTAAGAGTGTCGAACCCAACGAGGAGCTAAAGGTAGAACAAATATTCCCTCAAGTTCTATCGACCATCGATACAACTCTACGCACGCTTAACGTTTGCTTTACCTAGAACAAGTATGAAACTAGAAGTACTTTGTAGATGATGTTGAATAGGTTTCCAAGATAATAAAGAGCACATAAATAAAAAGTAGGGGCTGTTTAGATAAAGACACAACTAAGTTCGGTTTAGTAGAGAGCTTGTTGTCACACAAGAAAGTTATTTGTCCCTAGGCAATCGATAACTAGACCGGTAATCACTATTGCAACTTTATTTGAGGGAGAGGCATAAGCTAACATACTTCCTCTTCTTGGATCATATGAACTTATGATTGGAATTCTAGCAAGCATCCGCAACTACTAAAGATCATTAAGGTAAAACCCAACCATAGCATTATAAGGCATCAAGTCCTCTTTATTCCCATACGCAAACAACCTACTTACTCGAGTCTGTGTTTCTATCACTCACGCCACCCACCATAAGAAAATCATGAACATATTGCAAACCCTACAGCGGGGATCCCTCACGCTTGAACGACACAGAGATCACCATAGGACAGCACCAATTATAAAACATGTGACTCAAACCAATCACGATCATCAATTAACCCATGGGACAAAACGGATCTACTCAAACATCATAGGATTGCCATACATCATTGGGAAACAATATATAGCATTGAGCACCATGTTTAAGTAGAGATTAAATGTGATGGCCTGGCTTATTAGGGATGATAGACTACTCATATCAATAAGGAATTTCTTCTTTTCTGGGAGCCCATTCGGACAGAACTCCAAAGTTAAGCGTGCTCAGCTTGGAGTAGTGTCAGGATGGGTGACCGACCGGGAAGTTGCTCCCGGGTGCGCATGAGTGAGGACAAAGTGTGCAGAAAAGACTAGTATTGATCTGTGAGGCCAGTCTAGATCCCGCCAGGAGTAACGACCACCGGCGGGGGTGTCCGGGGCGTTACAAGTTGGTATCAGAGCCGACCCTCGCGGTTACACGGATGGTTGCGGACAGGTGCATGGTCATGTTGTTCATGACGTTTGTGACCCGTCGTGGCACATGGCATGGTACATGTACCGGACTGGATGCACAGACGTATGTGGCAAGAGGGAACGTTCCTGTGGCCCGACGAGGACGTCGGTTCCTCTGAGTGGGGGTGTATGTGATGTCCTGGCTTATTAGGGATGATAGACTACTCATATCAATAAGGAATTCCTTCTTTTCTGGGAGCCCATTCGGACAGAACTCCAAAGTTAAGCGTGCTCAGCTTGGAGTAGTGTCAGGATGGGTGACCGACCGGGAAGTTGCTCCCGGGTGCGCGTGAGTGAGGACAAAGTGCGCAGAAAAGACTAGTATTGATCTGTGAGGCCATTCTAGATCCCGCCAGGAGTAACGACCACCGGCGGGTGTGTCCGGGGCGTTACATTACAGCAGGTAAAAGAGGGGTTACACCGCTGCATAGAGGGGGGAAGAGTTGGTTATGATGGCGGTGAAGTTGTTGGTGTAGATTGCGGTGATGATGATGGCCCCAGCAGCGTTCCAGCGCCACCGGAAGAGAGGGGGAGAGAGCCCCCCTTCTTCTTCTTCTTCTTCTTCTTCTTCCTTGACCTTCTCCCTAGATGGGAGAAGGGTTTCCCCTCTGGTCCATGGCCTCCATGGCTTGGGAGGGGCGGGAGCCCCTCCGAGAATGGATATGTCTCTTTGTCTCTCTCTGCTTCAGCGCTGGTTGATTCTACCGTTTCAGCGTTTCTTAAATTCCTACAAATCCGTAATTCCGAGTGGGCTGAAATTTTAACACGATCTTTATCCGGATATTGGCTTTCTGGCGGCGAAAGAAGGGCATCAACCGCCTTATGGGGTGGCCACGAGGGCCTAGGGCGCGTCCCCTGCCTCGTGACCCCCTCGGGCATCGTCTCGCGTTGATTCTTCTTCCCAAAAATCACATATATTCCAAAAAAACCTCCGTCAGTTTTTATCCCGTTTGGACTCCGTTTGATATGGATTTTCTGCGAAACAAAAAAAACATGCAACAAACAGGAACTAGCACTGGGCAGTGGATCAATATGTTAGTCCCAAAAATAGTATAAAAAGTTGCCAAAAGTATATGAAAGTTGTATAATATTGGCATCAAACAATGAAAAATTATAGATACGACGGAGAGGTATCATGTCCACCTGGTGGGCCCCCTCTGGTAGTTATTTGCTCCAATATTTCTTAAATAATCCATAAAGAATCTCCGTGAAGTTTCATCTTGTTTGGAGTTGTGCATAATAGGTGGCCTGCGGTAGGTTTTCCAGGTCCAGATTTCCAGCTGCCAGAATTCTCCCTCTTGTTGTGTACCTTGCAAATTATGAGAGAAACAGTATTAGAATTACTCCAAAAAGCATTATTATGGATAAAAACATTTTAAGTAACAGTAAGAAATCATGATGCAAAATGGAAGTATCAGTGTCATACACGGGGGATCTCCCTTCCAAATGGCGTCCACGTGCCAAATGACAGCCATTTAATCACTTGGGGGCTCGACACCACACTTATAATAGAATAGCATCACTGTGTGGTGGAGTGGTTGGGTATTGGCGGGGAGATCCGCCCTAAGCGGCCCTGGCAAACCTGCCGGGAAGATCTTGTGACTTGCTCTTGGTGAGGCCTCAACTAGACCGGGCTCGCCTTCCCGGTAAGCGAGGCTTTTCCTTAGTGATATCTTGTTCCCTTTGCTTGCCTTGTTCCTCAAAGAGCTATATATCTAGCTTGGTCTTGTCGTGTCTTGGCTGCTTTTCATTGTAGGAACTTTGCCCTTGTGCCTGTGTACAGTCTGGGCAACATACAAAGGTTTGTTGCATCAATAGGAGCCCCGGTGTGACGACCCGAGACCGATGCTCCAGATTCCTTCCATATTTTGCGTGTCAGTTGTGTTATTTATTTGTTTGTGGCATTTCATCATGTCATCATTTGCATTGCATTGGCACTCTGTTGCCTTCATGTTTTTAAAACTTGCATCCGCTCGTAGTTGCCGCTTCTTCGTTGTCTCTGTTGACCTTCTCTTACACCAGCCGGACCGCTCTCTTCTCTCTCTTTTCTGAGCCCATTAAACCCCTTGCCTTCGTTGACCGTTCCGAGACCCACTGGGTTTTTCGAGTCCCTCTTGTCTGAACGTTTGACGCTTTCTACACTTTACTTAGACCCCTCACGCGCATCCAAAAGCTGTCCCGAACCAGACCCGGGTTGATGTTACCGATTGGTCCGTATCATCCCCTAACATCCCTTAAACATCTCCGATTTTTATTTGGACTCCCTACCTATTTATTTCTCGACCTCCTGATTATGATCGAAAGGATCGCATTAACCCCTACTCTTATCCCCTACCTATATAAACAGTTTAACCCTAAAACCTAGGGACCTTGTCCCATCCATCCCATCCCCGCGCCGCCACTGTCTTCCTCGGGATCTCATCCCGATGCAATCCAACTAACCGGATTCCACCCAACTCCCCTCGATCCCCACCAAGCTAATGCCCAGAGCTCTCCTCATCGTGAGCCTCCTCCTCGTCCCAGCAGAGCCCTGTCCTCCCGAGCTCTCCCTTAGACAACCCCGCACTCGATCCAGGCGGGATCGAGGTGACCACCTCATGCGCGCCGAGTCGGCAAGTCCAATCGCCGGACCAGCACCACCACCAGGCTGCACCTCTCCTTCCCTTCCCCTACTGCTTTCTCTCCCTCCCTTCTCTCTCTCACGATCTCCCTCTCTCTATACTTCACAGCTGCAGGAACGGCCACAGCTCGCGGAAGGCGCCAACGTCCGCCTCTAGCCCGAACCCGGCCATCTCCGACGCCTCCTCATCGGATCCTGCCTTCAAGTCTTCATCCCGGCCGCTCGCGCGTGCTCCATCGTTGGGTCAAGGTCGCCGATGCCCTACTTACTGCCCCGCTCGCGCAAGGCCAGCACCCATCTTCTTCTTAGTCTTGACCAGTGCGTTGACATGCTGCTCATCCTCAAGGTCGTCGGCGTCGTCCTCCTGCTGTCCTAGCCTAGTCGCCGTTTGCCTCCTCGCCTATAACACCCCGGATGTAACTTTCCATATTTGTAACTCCAACTCTTGCCATTTCCGGCTATGCGATATGATATTACACTACAGGAATCAGCTATTTTGACGTCTGCCACGGTGGACGGCAAAGGCATGAACGGCGGACGGCAAAAGGCTCCGGCAAAGTAGGCTACGGTAAACAACTACTTTGCCGTCTGCTTCCTGGCGGCTGACGGCAAAGGCCCTTTACCGTCTGCGGCGGACGACAAAGAGAGCGGACGGCAATAATTGCGCTGTCAGTCCGTTAAGTGGCTAACGGCAGGCCTTTGCCGTCCTCCGCTGACGGCAAAATTTCTAGTGTCTTTGCCGTTCGCCGTATGATGTCATCTACACGTCACTACATGGCAGGTTCTTTGCCGTCTGCCACTGATGGCAAAGTGCAGGTTCTTTGCCATCTGCCATTGATGGCAAAGTCTTTGCCGTCTGCCACTGTAGGCAAACTGACCAAATGGGTCAGCTCCCAGGAAGCACAGTTGGATGCCACGTGTCTTCTTTGCCGTCCGCGGCAGACGGCAAAGAGCCCGTTGCCGTCGGTGGCAGACGGCAAAGAGCCTGCATATTGGCTCTTTTATCTGTTTTTTATTAAATCCAACAATTTTCATCACAAATATATATGACATATATAGATATATTTCAAAAGGCCATTACAGAGCAAACATATAAGATATCCAACACATAACTTCATCATCCAACCATATATATTACATGCATAGTTCCATCATACATAACAAGTTCAACATAGAGGCATCCAACCATATATATTACAATAGTTTCATCCAACGATACATGCATAGTTCAACGATACAAAAGAAACAGAGAAAGGGATAAGGAGCACTCCATCTATGCAAGCTTTCGTCAAGTGAATGAAATCTGCAAAATGAAAAATAAGAAAGTTAGAACAAGAAGAGTAGAACAAGAAGAAGATTAGAAAAAGAAGAAGACTAGAACAAGAAGAGTAGAACAAGAAGAAGACTAGAACAAGAAGAGTATGTCATTTATGAGCTAACTTACGTGAAATGGATCATATATGAGCTAACTAAGTTGAAATGGGTCGTTTATGAGCTAGCTAAGGTGAAATGGATCATTTATGAGCTAACTTAGTTGAAATGGGTCGTTTATGAGCTAACTAAGGTCAAATGGATCGTTTTTGAGGTAACTAAGGTGAAATGGATCGTTTTTTAGCTAACTTAGGTGAAATGGATCATTTATGAGCTAACTTAGTTGAAATGGATCGTTTTTGAGCTAACTTAGGTGAAATGGATCATTTATGAGCTAATTTAGTTGAAATGGATCTTTTTGAGCTAACTTAGGTGAAATGGATCATTTAAGAGCTAATTTAGGTGAAATGGATCGTTTTTTAGCTAACTTGGTGAAATGGATCGTGTAGCATTCTCTGCACGGAGGATTTTGTCCGACTGGTACAGGTTTGCAGGCATTACATGGCCTTTGGGTAGAAAGCATCCAAATACTGTCAGAATTGCGTCATAGCATTCTCTGCCCAAGTTGAACTGAGCCTTCAAAGCGATTACTTGTGAGATGGCATCCAACTGACAAAGCTTAGTGTGCTCGTGGAGCGGACGTTTCGAAGACTCCAACATTTCATTAAAGGCCTTTGCAGATTCCTCTATCTCCTCGTCCGAATCCTGAGCATCATCATAGCCTTGCACCATGTTTTCCATCCCGGTACCATGCTCGTCGGTGCGACGACGATCCACCTCAGCTCGGTCACGTTGGGCAGACTCACCATGAAATGTCCACACCGTATAATCGGGCGTAAAACCACTCTTCTGCAGGTGTTTGCCCATTTTAGCCTCTGTCTTCTTTTCCCAATTGCCGCACCGGAAACAGGGGCACCAGGTTTTCTTTTGGCCATTTGCAAATGCGGCTTGCACAAACCCCTTAGTTTTTGTGAACCATTCAGCGCTCCATTTGTTCTAACCAGTGTGACCGGTATACATCCAAGCACGGTCACTCATCTTGAATTTCAGAGCTACTGGAGACACAACAATTATATATGTAATTCACCATGTATATATTCATCAGTTGATCTACTTTGTCAATTTTATTACGTCCATGCAACCTACACTCTAATAGGTAATGATAGGTCCTAATCCCACCCGTGTATGTGTAGATTGGGTTCATTTTCCCATGCTATGCTCCGGATCCGATGCAAAATTTCGGCAGCACCTCCCCGCTGTTCTCCTGATACACGTCTCTGCAATAAACAGAGAGGATGTGTACCCGGAGAACAACAGGGGAGGCACTGACGAAATATATGCGTCGGATCCGGAGCAAAGCATATGGGAAAACGAACCCAATCTACACATACTCGGGCTGTCCATGGATAGCGTTGGACAATTCGAAAGAATCAAGGTTATAAATATGCAAATGCATGCATATTTATAACTATGACGCTTTCGAACGGGAGACACATATTGGTTACGCATACTGATGATTCAAGACACATATATAGCTAGCTATCAAGTTTCATCAGAATAGATCAAATAATTAATGGGGGAGGAGGACTTATCATTTGTGATCACCCACGAACGAAGGGGCAGAGCTCGTCAAACGCACGGCGAGGTCGTCGAATACCAAACCTCGCAGCGATGAAACAATTGCACATTTAAAACTACACGATCAACACAATTATATATGATGTTTTTCATAACAAAATCGAAAAATATATGACCTAACTAATAATTCACAAATATATGACCCCGTCGGCCTCTGGAAGGCCAAAGAACACCTTTTCGGGAGGTGTCGGTGGTCGGGGTGTCCTGTCGGTGTCGGGGTGCCGTGTCGGCGTCGGGGTGCTGTTTGGGGGTCAGGGGGTCGGGGTGTCGTGTCGATGTCGGGGTAGTGCCGTGTCGGTGTCGGGGTGTTGTTTCGGGGTCGGGGTGTGGTGTCGGGGTCAGGGTGTCGGGTCAGGCTCGGGGTCGGGGTGTCGGGTCAGGCTCGGGGGGTCGGGGTGTCGGGGTCGGGGTCGGGGTCGGGGTTGGGGTCGGGGTGTCGGGGTCGGGGTCTCGGGGTTGGGGTGTCGTGTCGGGGTGCCGG
Organism: Triticum urartu; assembly: GCF_003073215.2. NCBI lineage: Eukaryota > Viridiplantae > Streptophyta > Magnoliopsida > Poales > Poaceae > Triticum > Triticum urartu. The sequence continues at coordinate 205,272,261 of NC_053025.1, read as the reverse complement.
GTCGGGGTCTGGGTACCGTGTCGAGTCGGGTTTTTTTTCCTTTTCTTCTTCTTCCTCTTCTTCCTTTTCTTCCTTTTTTTCCTTCTTCTTCTTCTTCTTCTTCTTCTTCTTCCTCCTCCTTTCCTTTTTCCTCTTCTTCTTCTCCTCCTCTCCACTTTTTTCTTCTTCTTCTTCCTCTTCTTCTTTTTTCTTCTCCTCCTCCTCCTCTTCTTCTTCTCCTCTCCTCTTTTTCTCTTCTTCTTCTTTCCTAAAACTAAACTAAACCTAAACCTAAAACTAAAAAAACAGAAAAAGGAAAAACTAAATCTAAACCTAAACCTAAACTAAAACTAAACCTATAAACCTAAAACTAATCCTAAAACTAAAACTAAATCTAAACTAAACATAAACCTAAAACTAAAAAAACAGAAAAAAGGAAAAAAAGGAAGCAGAGACTCACCTGGGTGGAGGAGGGGGGCGGTGCAGCCTGGGGCGGCGGAGGAGCGGGGCGGGGCAGGGGGGGGGGGGGGGGGGGGGGGGGGGGGGGGGGGGGGGGGGGGGGGGGGGGGGGGGGGGGGGGGGGGGGGGGGGGGGGGGGGCTGGGGGCGGCGGCGCCGGGCTCGGCCGGGGCGGCGGGGCGCCGAGGCGTGGCGGCGCCCAGACGGCAGGGCGGCGGGGGCGGTGGGGGTGACGGGGCGGGGGGGCGCCAGGGCGGCGGCGGGGTGGTGGGGCGACGGGGCGGGGTGCGCTGGGGCGGCGGCGGGGTGGTGCGACGGGGCGGTGGCGAGAGGTGGGAGAGAAAGAGAGAGAGAGGGGGGGTGTGGGGCGCGGCCGTTAACATTACGTGGGGCCCTCCCTCTTTGTCGTCCGCCACCCTTTGCCGTCCGCCTTCTTGCTCTTTAACTTCGTGGTTGGGTTTTTGTCTTTCGTTTTGCATTTTGTTCATGTCATGCATTTCATCTCATGTCATCACATGTATCACATTTGCATTCCTGTTAGTCTCATGCCACCGGTCATTTTCCTTTTTGTCCGTTTTGCGATCCGACACTCCCACATGCACCCGTTGCACCCCTCTAATCGTGGTCCATGAGCAGGATAAAAACGTTCTCAGAATGGGTCGAGATTTGTCGAGTGGCCTTGTTACATCACCGATAGGCCGCCTATCAAATTTCGTTCCATTTGGAGGTCATTTGATGCCCCAACGGTTATCCGAGTAACAGTAAAAGCCCCTCTCTTGTTGCAGCCCAACACCCCTCCAAAAAAGCCCACTATCCCATCTAAACCCACTCCATGCTCTCCGTCATTGGATCACGATCGTGTGTCCAAAAACCGCACCTCATTTGGACACTCCTATCTCCCCCTACCTAGAAATATGTGTCTCCTTGTCCATTTTCGGGTCCAAAACCCTAACCTAGTCCCTCCGCGCCGCCCAACACATCCGGCCTCACCGGACAAAACCTCCGCCGCCACCCCGCGCCAACTAGGACACGCCACGTGGCAACTACCGCCTCCCCGCACCGCCGTCCCGCGAGCCAGCAGCGGGCCTGCGAGGCCCGAACCGGCTCCGCCGCCGCCTCGCCCGGTCAACGCTCGCCCTCTGGCCACCTTCGCCGTCCGGCCGCCACCTACCTCCTTCACCGGTGATCCCGCGTTGTCCGCTGCCTCGTCGCCAACCGCCGCCGTTGACCCCGCGCTTCACCGGATCTGGCCATCGGCTCCGACCCCCGACCTCCTCCTCAACGGACCCGGCCTCGACTCCGGCGAGCTCCCTGCACTCCGACCACCGCCACTCCTTCCTCTCTGGCGAGTTCCCCGACGAACCTCGTGAACGGCGCAAAAGCCCTATATCTGGATCTGGAGGTTGACCTCGTTTTTCTCTAAGTCCCTAGAATTCTAACATTATGTTGCCCTGCTCATGATGTTATATCTCCATGACCATAGCTCCGTTTTGCATGCATGATATATCAAAATGTCCGTCTCATGATGCTCTTAATATTAGTGGTATTTTCATCTATTTTACTGTCCATATTGAGTCCCTAACCTTTGTTTCAAAAGTGCTATATGATGTTGTCTTCTAGAATTTAACAGAACTTGATCATTTGTCATTTTCATGGCATTTTCTGTGTCCATCCTATGAGCATGATGTCTATATGTTTTATGAGCTCCATCGTGCCATCTTTATAGTGGTGCAAGCCTTGTATTTTTATGAGCTATGTGGTGACTAGAATAAGCATACAAAGTAGGCTATGTGATGTTGCTGATTTCAGACAAAATATTTTGAATATTTTGCTGTCATTTCCTGTAACATTTTGATGCTATGTAAATTTGTTACTACCATGAGATCCATGCACATTTTGAGATAGTTCAGTAAGACTGTTTTGAAGATGTGGTATTTCTCTATCCATGTATTCCTGTTCTTGCAATTATGGATTAACATAGCTTGTCATTACAATGCTCTACTTTTGCTAAATATTTTTCCTGGCAGATTGTTAACATGTGATTCAGTTTTGCCATGTGTTTTGCTAGTGATCCATGTCCCCTTTGAACTTTCTCTTCCCATGCTTAGCTTCATGATTATGTCTAATTCATGTTGGTTACCTTGTTATTCCATGAAATGCTTTATGGTGAGTGGCATGAGCTTGCAAATTGCTATCATGAATCTGTTTCTGCCATGTCATGTTTTTCTTCTAAGTCTAGAACTGTTCATATAACTTGCCATGCTTGCATGGGTGCCACATCATTTTCTATGCATCTTTGGTTAAAGTTTATTAAGGGAATTGTTTCCTATGCCTTGAGTACTAGCATGCCATGCCTTTGTTTTCCATGATATGTTCCTGTAGCATGTTGTTTGCTAGGTCTAAACATTGATTCCTGATGTTGTTTTGACATGTTTAGTATTTTTTCTAAGTCCGAATCTATTATCATTTGCATTCTTGCCATGCTATATTGAGCTTGTTCTCATGAGAACTAGCTGGAGCTCAGTGTTCATGATTTGTAGAGGTTCACCTGTACTTTATGGTCATGTGCTTTGTTGCTATGTTCGAGCGATGTAGCATAGTTTGTTGTTGCATTCTAAGTGCTATGATGCTATTAATCGCAGATTTGCATCATTCTTGTTTTGCTTGTTATTTGCAAATCATGCATCCGTTTCCGGTGATCCTTATATCGATTTCGACCGAAATCACCCCATCTCTCCCATGGCATGCTTGGTTTGCCAAGTTGATGCCTTGACCATCCTTTTTATTCCGGAGTACCCATATGCATTGCACATCATACCTTGCATTTCATGCCATGTCTTGTATCATGTTGCTTGTGCATTGCATCGAGATTGATTGTTGTTCCATTGCTTGTGTTCTTGCTTTGGTTGAGCCAGGAGACAAGTTCGTGAATGAGGAACCTGTTGAGTATGCTAACGTGGAGCAAGCTTTTGACAACTCTGAGGACTTTGTAGGCAAGATGACCATTACCCTCGATATCACTTCTATCTTTGCTTACTAGTTGTTTTTTCTGTCGCTATGTCGCGCTACCTACCACTTGTTTATCATGCCTCCCATATTGACATGTCAAGCCTCTAACCCACCTTCCTAGCAAACCGTTGTTTGGCTAAGTTACCGCTTTTGCTCAGCCCCTCTTATAGCGTTGCTAGTTGTAGGTGCCTTGCAGGTTGTTCCATGTTGGAACGTGGATATGTTGGGATATCACATTATCTCTTATTTAATTAATGCAACTTATATACTTGGCAAATGGTGGAAGGCTTGGCCTTTTGCTCGGTGTTTTGTTCCACTATTGCCGTCTTTGTTTCTGTCATACCGGTGTTATGTTTCTTGATTTTGTGTTCCTTACGCGGTTGGGGTTATGGGACCCCCTTGACAATTAGCTTTGAATAAAACTCCTTCAACAAGGACCAACATTTTTTTACATTTGCCTAACAACCTATAATTTTCCCTAGGGGTTGCAAACCCGAGGGTCATCTTTATTTACCCCCCCCCCGGGCCAGTGCTCCTTTGAGTGATGGTCTAAACTGAGCAGACTGCGGGGCCACCTCGGGGACACTTGAGGGTTGGTTTTACTCGTAGGATGTCTCATCCAGTGTTCCCTGAGAACGAGATACGTGCGACTCCTATCGGGATTTGTCGGCACATCAAGTGGTCTTGCTGGTCTTGTTTTACCATTGCCGAAATGTCTTGTAACCGGGATTCCGAGACTGATCGGGTCTTACCGGGAGAAGGAATATCCTTTGTTTATTGTGAGAACTTGTCCTGGGCTAAATTAGGACACCCCTGCAGTGTATAACCTTTCGAGAGCCATGCCCACGGTTATGCGGGATAAGGGAATTTGTTTATATCTGGTTGTAGAGAACTTGACACTTGACTTAATTAAAATGAACCAACTACGTGTGTAGCCGTGATGGTCTCTTTTCAGCAGAGTCCAGGAAGTGAACACGGGTTGGGTTATGTTTGAATGTAAGTAGCTTCAGGATCACTTCTTGTTCACTTCTAGCTTAACGACCGTTGCATAACTTCTCATCTTACTCTTATTTGCGTATGTTAGCCACTATATTTGCTTATCGCTTGCTGCAACTCCACCTCATTACCTTATCCTACCCATAAGCTTAAATAGTCTTGATCTTGCAGGTTTTGAGAATGCTGAGTCCTCGTGACTCATAGATACTACCAAAACAGTTGCAAGTGCCGATGATACCAGTGCAGGTGATGCTACCGAACTCAAGTGGGAGTTCAACAAGGACCTCGGTCGTTACTACGTGTCTTTTCCTGATGATCAGTAGTGGAGCCCAGTTGGGACAATCGGGGATCTAGCATTTGGGCCTATCTTCTTTTCTTTTGGATTTGACCGTAGTCGGTCTATGTGTGTATTTTGGATGATGTATGACTTATTTTAATATTGTGTGACGTGGCGAGTGTAAGCCAACTCTATTTATCCCTTTCTTGTTCATTACATGGGATGTTCTAAAGATGACCCTTCTTGCGACAAAACCACTATGCGGTTATGCCTCTAAGTCATGCCTGGACACGTGGGAGATATAGCTGCATTGTGGGTGTTACAAGTTGGTAATCAGAGCCATCCCCGACTTAGGAGCCCCCTGCTTGATTGAATCGCTGATGTTGTTGAGTCTGGAACGGATGTTTTGAGTCTTAGGATTATATATATTGGAGAGTAGGATTCTTTTTACTCCTCTGTCCCTTCAGCACTTTGGTGAGGCCTCCTGACGTAGATGTTTTGACTTTCCTCTCCTCAAATTTCACGAAAAAATTTAGGATCACGAGGGTATCTTGGGATCGTTCCGATATTCTTGTGACGAGAACATTGTTCTTGGTGCCTCCTGACATTTAGGGGTTGTGGCAATGTCCCAGGGAGTTGAGCTCTGAGGTGTTGTCGTCACAATTTTATCATTGCAGTTCTGGAATACCTGACTTTGCTGACATCGAAAATCTCTTTTATGCAGTTCTTGGTGAGATAACCTCGACACCACCCAGTTCTGGGCCGGGAGTTCGGGAGTATTGCCATAACTCGTATAACGGATGCTTTTCGAATGTTGAGGTACAAGATTTCCAGAGTTTTCTTGGTTATGTGTTGACAGATGGGTAAAGTTGGAGCATAGGGCTTGTTAGTTGTGTGATATATATTGTGCCTCCCTGTATCCCCAACACCAGATTGCATAACCAAAAAGTTTCACGAGTTTATAGGTGGGATTTCAAGTAGCTCTAGTATTTCTTCCCGCAGATATTTGGTTTGTGACTCGGCGATCCTTACCACTTATTTGTTCTTGTCATACCTTGTTGTTTCATTCATCAACCTTTATCTAAGTGGCTTCTCATTTAATGGACGTGTGATGTTAACTTTGGAATTCATTCGTTCAACTCTATTTGGATGTTTATTGTGAAGACTATATGTTGCAATTTCTATCTTTTGATTCAGCTAGTCTATCTGTCTATCAAGATTCTAACGGATGTCACTATCTTCAGGATGGCTCCTCCAATGCATCTGAATCCGGACCGCAATGAAGGGACTTAGGCGAACCCTCCACCTCCACCTCAGCCTTCGGAGGCATGGCAAGCTGTCATGAAAGCCACCAACGCCAACACCTAGATGCTTTTGCAAATCTTGCAAGAGCGCAACCAAGGCCAAGGCAACCAAGGAAATCAAGGTCAAGGGCAGTTCAACAATGAGCCTCAGTTTGCTACCCGCATCCAGTTCCATACAAATCAGCCAAAGTCTTTTAGCAACTATGCCTAGGCCACAGACACCGATGATTGGCTCGTGGACATCTACAAGCATTTTGAATGTAGCAATGTCAAGCCCGAGGACTTTGTCAAGTTCGCTTCGTTTTAGTTCAGGGACCAAGCTGCTGATTGGTATCAACAATAGAATGATTCTAGAGGAGGTCGAGTGATTACCTAGGATGATTTTTGCCGATACTTCACAGCTAATCATATTCCAACAAGTGTTGCTGAGAGAAAGCGTGAGGAGTTCCGCAATCTCAAGCAAGAAAGCATGTCCGTGTACCAATACAACATCCAGTTTCAGAAACTTGCTCGCTTCGCAAGGCAGGATGTTGTTCCTGATGAAAAGTGGATGATCTATCACTTCAGGGGTGGCCTCAGAGAAGATCTGCAGTTAGCTCTCGTGCTTCTTGAGCCTAGTAAGTTCGATCAATTCTATAACATGGCCCTCAGGCAAGAAGGTGCTCAGCTCAAGTGTGAGTCTTCTAAGAAGAGAATCAGGGATGTTGTTCAGTTTTCTTCTTCCTCACAAGTGGAAGCTAAGCAACAGTAGTTCTGGCTTCCTCCTCCTCCGTTTCATCAGCCCTACAAGTAGAACAACAAAGGTGTCCACGGATCTTCCCACCCACCCAACCCAGGCTATCAGAACAAGTCTCATACTCAAGCTCCCAGGTCAAGTGCTCCTTATCATCGTCCGCTCTCAGAGGTCACTTGAACAAGTGTCAGTAGAAAGGTCACTATGCAAACAAGTGCTTCAACCAAAGATGCCTTCTGCCTCCTCCTCCTGTGAGATCTTCTAGCAGTGCAGTGGTCAATCATAATCCCAAGCATGCTAAGGTCAACATGATGAACGCAGCTCAAGCAGAGGATTCTTCACATGTGATCATGGGTAACCTTTCAGTTAACTCCATTCCTGCTAAAGTCTTATTTGATATTGGTGCATCGCATTCTTTCATGTCATACCCATTTGCATCGGAGCACAATGTTGACACAGAGATCTTGTACAAAGTTATGCAAGTTTTTCTCTGGGAAAGCTTATGACTGTTGTCGTCTTTCTGGGAATGGGGGTACCCAGACATGCCTACCTACGGTCTAGGGCGTGGCTCCACCAGAGGCCTGGTACGGCCCACCTTCATCAGCAAACACTCAAGACCATCGCTAGGGGCCAAGCCAAGCGAGGCGGACGACACAAGACCTCCTTGGGAGCAGCCTCACTAGGCTGGCTGCCGAGAAGAGGAGATCTCTATGCAAGGGGAACCTCACGAGGAGCGCGTGGTGTGAGCCATGACAACCAATGCCAGGCGGGCGCCAGCGGGCACAGAGTGCCAGTTTCCTCTTTGGTGCTAAAGAGGCAAGCACAGGCGAGGAGTCCTAGGGCATCAGGCAAAGGTTTCCATATTGGTGCAACGAGACCAAGACTAGCAGGACGGCAGGACGGAGGTCATCACGGAGCAAACGACAGCGTCACCACCAGAGCCTTTGGCAGGCGAAGACCACCTTTTGTCAGGATATCTTGTACTAGTTGTCCCCCTTCAAATTGGCCATTGTGGGATCCCTTCCCGCCTAATATTTGGGAACAGGACCCAGGCCTCTATAAATAGGACTAGCCACCACGGTATGGAGGAGGGCTGATCTGGAGAGGAACCAGACCATCCACACACACAAAATCTCATGGAGCTCTAGAACATCTCTCCTCAGGAGGTTGTTCTTCCCTTATACTTGTTCATCCCTAGCCTACAAGGCAATCCACCACACCACACCAGAGTAGGGTATTACACCGCAACAGTGGCCCGAACCAGTACAAACTCTTGTGTCACTTGTTCCTCAGGTTCGGCAAGCTAGGCTTTGAGATCGAGATGAGAGTGTGAGCTAGGGGGAGAGAGATCTTCGTGCGCACCCCAAAGTTCGAACCTCAAGGCTTTTCCTAGAACCCGTAATCCGACATTTGGCGCGCCAGGTAGGGGTGTGCTAAAGCTTTTCTTCCGTCGATCCATGTTCCACTGCTCCATCACATCCATGTCTGACGCTCGCCGAGCCCGTGCTGAGCGCTGCGCCGCCCTCGCCGGCAGCGTTTCTCATACAGCGGCCATTGGCGGACCTCCCCGCCGTTCTCCATCACCCGCTGCAAATGCCGCCACTAGCCCGACAGTGAATGAGCAGGAAGCATCATCGCTGCACCCCTTTGTGCGGCGGGACTGACGGACCGCCACCCGGTCGCTGACTCTGGCCGGCTCGTCGTCCCACGGTCGTCGCGCGCCCATGGACGCTCAGGCCCTGTTGCTCATGGCACGTGAGCTCCTGTGTTACCGCCCAGTCGACGACCTCTACGACGACTGGTTGGACCGCATCGCCGAGCTCGTCAGGGCCCCTGGGGGCTCTCCTGCACCATCCCTCTTGCTGCCTCGCCAACCTCTTGCCACGGGCGACGTAGCTCATGGAGCTTCTCCGCCGCCTCCGCATCAAGACGGCACCCTCGCGCCGAGATGAGTAGCTCACGGAGCTCCCCCGCCTCTCTCCACATCTAGATGGTGACCTTGCCCCAAGACGCGCAGTCCCGTGGTGTGACCCGCCATGCCGTGTGCATGCGCACGAAGAAGGAAGCTACCAGAAGGTCCCTCGACCGCAAGAAAACACTCATGCACTCCTTGCACCACCATGTCAAGACCGCGCGCCGCCTGCGGTGGCGGTGTGTGGGTACCAAGATCAAGCTGCGCCCCCGCGACGGGCCCCGATGACAATAGTAGGCTGCTGAGCGTTTACTCCTAAGCTGCGCATCATCATCTGGCCAGGCAAGTTCAAGCCGGACTTGCCTCCATGCTACGACGGCACACCCGACCTACGGAGTTCTTGCAGCTCTACGAGCTGAGCATCGAGGCGGCCAACGACGACGAGAAGGTCATGGCGAACTAGTTTCCCATGGCCCTCAAGGATGGCACGCGCTCCTGGCTCCTAAACCTGCCCGTGGGATCGATATCCTCCTTGGGCGAGATGCGCGACAGTTTCGTCACCAACTTCCACGGCACTCACGACCGCCCACCTGCTGCAGGTGACCTGTGGCGCATCAAGCAGCAACCAGGGGAAACCCTACAAAAGTACATCCAGCACTTCAACAATGTCCGCCTCAAGGTCCCCAAGGTGACAGACGAGGACATCATCTCCGTGTTCTCTGATGGCGTCCGCGACATCAAGATGAAGGAGGAGCTCGCCATCCATGAGGAGCTATGCTCGGCCCTAGAGATGTTCAACATGGTGATCAAGGGCACAGGAGCAGAGGAGGAGCGCATCTCCCTCCTGGAGCTACCTGTTGCCGACCCAGAAGAGAAGAAAGCCAAGGCCAAGGACGTGAAGCACAAGGGGTTGCCGTGCTCGCGGCAGAGCCAGAGACAAAGCACGGCCGGGACCACCCCGAGTCATCTGGGAGCAGTCGTCCGTTCTGCGCCTTCCACAATGTACATAACCACAACACCAACAACTGCCAAGAGCTCAGGGCCATTCGGGATGGACGTTTCAGTCAGCACCCTGAGCGCAACGACCGGGGCTACGTCTGAGGAGGAGGACGAAGTGGGGGACGCTGGGATGACCGCGGACCCCGTCAGGAGTGGCACAACTGGCCTCGCGAGGACCACTAGCATGACCAGCCTCGTGAGAACCGTCCTCAGGGTAATGCTGGCCTCCCTCCGCTACCGCCACCACTAAGGAGGAACGACGACCACCATCAGCATGAGGGGGCTGGGGGCTTCCAGGAGCCGCGTGCTATTGCCTGCATCCTGGGCGGTGCTCAGGCCCCAGCATCCCATTGCATCTTCAAGCAGTTTGCTGGTGAGGTGAACGCGGCCCTTCCCAGGCTTGAGGCCACGCGCCCGCTCAGGTCGTCCACGTGCGCCATCACCTTCAGCTCGGCGGACCAGCTCAACTACGTGGCGACCGCCGGCATCCTTCCGATGCTTTATTCAACCGTCATCATCAACGTCGAAGTCACCAAGACCCTCATTGACGGCGGCTCATGGCTCAATGTCCTGTCCGTCGAGATGTTCGACGGCCTTCAAGTGCCATATGATCAGCTTCAGCCTACCAAGCCTTTCTCAGGAGTGACCGATGGCTCCACCACCCCGATAGGGCAGGTCCACCTCCCTGTCACCTTTGGCCAGCGTAACAACTACCGCACCGAGCTCATCGACTTCGACGTTGCCCACATCCGTCTGTCATACAATGCCATCCTTGGGTATCCAGCATTGGACAAGTTTATGGCAGTGACCCACCATGGTTACAATGTCCTCAAGATGCCACGGAGCGGCGGAGTCATCACGGTCCCCTGCGAAGAAAGAGATGCGGTGTGCTCCCTTGAGCGTGCCTTCCAAGCCGCTGCGATCGAAGAGCCCGACAACGAAGGAACCCCGTAGCCTCCTGAGGCCATCCCCAAGAAGAAGAAGCAGCTACTCCTCCTAGAGCCTCAGGAGAGCGACGTCTCAAGCGGTACCACCTTAGGATCCGCGCCCATAGCCGGGGCGCCTCCGTCCCTCGCATAGGAAGACGCGCCCGACGCACTCCTTGAGTTAGGCTCCGGGGCTCTCCTCTGGAGGGCCTCGAACCTAGCCAACATCACGAGGGAGGCTATAACACCCTCGATGCGACTATAGCTCCCACGTGTCGAGGCACGACTTAGAGACATAATCGCATTGAAGGCATATGTCGCAAGTAAGGTAATCTTTACAACATCCCATGTAATATAATAATAAAGGGGAGATAAATAGTTGGCTTACACTCGCCACATCAATCAAGTACATGAATAATATTCCATCAACCAAACACTCATGGCCCGACTACGGCGCCAAAATAAAAGATAACCCAACATGCGACACGGTCCCGATCACCCCCAACTGGGCACCACTACTAAACATCAGGAAAGGAAACATAGTAACGTTGAGAGTCCTCGTCGAACTCCCACTTGAGCTCGAGCACGTCACCTAGAGCGGAATCATCAGGCCCTGCATCTGGTTTAATAGTAATCTGTGAGCCACAGGGACTCAGCAATCTCGCACCCTCGCGATCAATACTATTTAAGCTTATAGGTAAGGCAAGGTAAAAGTATATGTGGAGCTGCAGCAAGCGACTAGCAAAAATATGGAGGCTATCCTGTTCGCAAAAGAGAGCGAGAAGAGAAGGCAAAGCGCGAGCGAGAAACTAGAGAGCAACCTGCGCAAGCATTACTCCAGCACCGTGTCCACTTCCCGGACTTCGCCGAGAAGAGGCCATCACGGTAACACACTCAGTTGATTCATTTTAATTAAGTTAAGGTTCAAGTTATCTACCACCGGGGGCACGGTAACAAATTCCCATCTGCCCATAACCGCGGGCACGGCTTTCGAAAGTTCAAATCCCTGCAGGGGAGTCCCAACTTAGTCCATGACAAGCTCTCATGGTCAACGAAGGAATAGACCTCCTCCCGAGACGTTCCGATCAGACTCGGTACCTCGGTTCTTCAAGACACTTCGACAGGTTAAAACAAGACCAGCAACACCGCCCGAATGTGCCGACAAATCCCGATAGGAGCTGCACATATCTCGTTCTCAGGGCACACTCAGATGAGCTCTCCATACAACTAAAACCAAACCTCGAGTTTCCCCGAGGGGGCGCTGCACAGGACTCTAGTTTGGACCAACACTCAGAGGAGCACTGGCCCAGGGTGGGGCTAAAATAAGATGACCCTCAGGCTCGAGAAACCCAAGGGAAAAAGATTCTAGGTGGCAAATGGTAAAACCAAGGTTGGGCATTGCTGGAAAAGCTTTAATCAAGGCGAACTATCAAGGGGTTCCCATTATAACCCAACCGCGTAAGGAACGCAAAATTCGGGAACATAACACCGATATGACGGAAACTAGGGCGGCAAGAGTGGAACAAAACACTAGGCGAGAGGCCGAGCCTTCCACCCTTTACCAAGTATATAGATGCATTAAGATAACAAGATAATATAATGATATCCCAACAAGAAAATAAATGTTCCAACAAGGAACGGCCTCCAATCTTCACCTGCAACTAGCAACGCTATAAGAGGGGCTGAGCAAAGCGGTAACATAGCCAATCACCGGTTTGCTAGAACATGGTGGGTTAGAGGTTTGACATGGCAATTTGGGAGGATGGAAAGCAAATGGTAGGCATCATAGAATTGGCATAGCAAAAGAGCGAGCATCTAGCAAAGCAAACATAGTAGTGATTTCGAGAATATGATCATCTTGCCTGCACAGTTGTCAGAGTTAACTGGATCCTCGAAAGCAAACTCAACGGGCTCCTCGTTAGAGAACTCGTCTCCCGGCTCTACCCAAACAATACAAACAAGCAACAAGGACACAATCAACCACGTGCAAGGATCAAACAATATGATGCAATGCACAGTTGTCAGAGTTGACTGGATCCTCGAAAGCAAACTCAATGGGCTCCTCGTTAGCGAACTCGTCTCCCGGCTCTACCCAAACAATACAAACAAGCAACAAGGACACAATCAACCACGTGCAACTCAAACAATATGATGCAAAGGATGATATGCTATGCGGGATGCGATGCGGGATGCAAAATGCAAGATATGACAAGGAAATGCATGAACCTGGCCTCAACATGGAAATCCAAGTGTGCCACTGGAAAGATGAGATGAAATCGCTTGAAAACGATATAAAGAACGCCGGAATCGGAGTTACGGTTTGGAAATGGCAAGCGATTCAAAATGACACCGGTCTGCGATTTACAGCAAGTAGCCATCTAAATGCAACGAAATGAACATGCTACACACCCAAATCAAATGCTTAACAAAGACTGCACTGAGCTACGGCCAATTCATCCATTAACAGGTTCAAACAAGCATGGCAAAAATGCATATGGCAAACAGATCTCAGACTTAGTGAAATTAACACTTGTCTGGAATTTCAGATCAGATAGCACTCTTCGGAGCAACAAAACTACATGCTACAGGACCTGAACATGGCAAAGTAAAGCTGGAATGGAGCTACTCAAACAGCTTAGCAAAAGTCCCTTAGTGACCTTGAGTCAAAAGGGATCAGAAAATACAATTGCAAGCATGTGAACATGACAAAAACATAATCAGTTCTCAGACTTGGTGAAAAACTGGAGCATGCTGAAACAGATATCAAGTAGGCATGTTTACGAGCTTGATGCACTCACTACGGAGCAAGTCATGACAATCTAAGCATACACCCATCAATAATACACAAAATTCAAGCTAGACATGGCAAGAAAAATAGCATAGCATGCACGGATCAACTATAACATCCTCGGCAAAATCGCTAACAAGTAGACAATCTGCCCAGATTCACAAAGTAGCAAAAGTAGAGCTCGATTGACTCAAGCTAGGGTGCTCCATAATTGCAAACAAAGACATGGATGGATAGAGCACTACAATATTAACAAAACGTTCTTACTGATCATCCTCAAAAGAGGCACGGATCACTAGGAAACACCATGAACATATGGCCATATGAAATAAACAGGTCAATGACTTAGTGGAAATGCTAAGTCCCTGAAATCAGCATTACCAAGTGCCTCACTTAGGAAGCTTGTGCTAGTCACCACACACATCACAAAAATACATGGGTTGCACCTCTGGAAAGATGGCAAAAACCTTAACAAAACATATGTAGAGCTCATGGGCATATCATGCACACAATAATCATGGCAAAAATGACAAATATGCAAAATGGAGTAGCAGATCTGACAATTAACTCAACTAGCCCTCTTCTAACAGAAGTTCGGGAATCAAGATGAACTCAAATGAAAATGATCCAATGGAATGAAATGATGTACTCTCTGAGATGAACATTTTGATATGTTATTTGCCAAAAACGGAGCTACGGATGCAGAGATATAGCATGATGAACAGGAGCGCATGGATTAGGGTTTTCTAAGAAAAGTCAACCCTAAAAAAACCAGATCTCAGATCCGGAGTGCGGAAGCCGAGGACCACTGGGGTTTCGCCGCAGATGGGCCGGCCGGAGTGGAACTTGGGGCGTGGAGGAGGAGGCGGCGCCGGACTTGGGGCGGCGCGGGCGGAGTGGTGGCCGGGCGAGGCGGCGGCGGCTCGAGCTCGCCGGCCATGGTGGCGCGCGGCGGCCGGTGGCCTTTGCCGGCGAGGTGGCGGCGCCGACGTCGGCTTCCAGAGGCAGCGGGGCGATGAGCTAGGCGGCGGGGCGGAGGGAGAGGACGAAGGCGGGCGGCGGCGCGCTGGTTCGGGCCGCGGGGGCCAGATGCGGGCTCCCCGGGCCGCCGGCGGATCGGGCGGCTCCTCCGCCATGTGGCGGCACGTGGTTGGGCGGCGGTGGCGGGCGGACGCTGTCCAGCTCCGTCCGGACACGTCCGGCTGCGGCGGTGGACGGATCTAGGGTTTAGGGGGGAGGGGAGACCCGTGAATCCGAATGGGGAAGATATAAATAGGCATAGAGGGAGCTAGGTGAGTGCAAATGAGGTGCGGTTTTCGGCCACGCGATCGTTATCGAATGCTCTAGATGATGGAGCAGGTTTAGGTGGGTTTTGGGACAAATTGGAGGGGTGTTGGGCTGCAATACACACGAGGCCTTTTCGGTCCCTCGGTTAACCGTTGGAGTATCAAACGAAGTCCAAATGATACGAAACTTGACAGGCGGTCTACCGGTAGTAAACCAAGGCCGCTTGGCAAGTCTCGGTCCAATCCGGAAATGTTTAATCCCCACACACTAAAGAAAGCTAGAAATGACCACCGGAGGAGAACGAAGCGCCGGAATGCAAAACGGACAAAGGGGAAAATGCTCGGTTGCATGAGATGAACACGTATGCAAATGCAATGCACATGATGACATGATATGAGATGCATGACAACGACAACAACACACGGAGACAAAAACCTGAACCCGAGAAAATAAAATAACTTAACGCCAGAAACGGCAAGAGTTGGAGTACAAATTGGGAAAGTTACATCCGGGGTGTTACAGAGGCGCTCGGGCACCATGTGGAGGCGTGCTTCGCCGCACGTTTCCCTTAGGAGGGCTCGGGGCAAGGAGCGCCCGGTGCTCAGGAGTTCATCATCAAGGTGACCCAGGAGCTTCAAGGGGCAAGGGCCTTACGTGGCTACCGCCACCCACCACCCAGCATAGCTCCCCATCCCGGCGAGGTCTGCGGGCTACGTGTCTGCATCGATATTCTAGGGCACAACAGGGCTGCATCTCAGGAGCGCTTCTGGCCTTCGTGCATTCTTCAGTGCGAGGGTCCACCTCACAGCTACGTTCGCATGCCATATGGCTTCCCGAACATGACTATCACCTACCAGCGCCATCTACGGAGCATCCTAGCGGCTCAGGAGGCCAGGCATCACGACGTCCTGGAGGAGATGGCGACGGTCCTCAGGGAACCACCCGAGCCCCCAGAGCCTCCTGATGCTTAGGGCCCTGGATGGCTCGTGAGGAACGACTCCTTCAGCGTGCACCTACAGCTACTCCAACACCACTCCGGCTATGGTATCAGGTGACTCTTTCCAGTCCATTCAGTTGGGGGCGCCCCTCGGGCTGCATTATCCCCAAGTTGCACGGGCATGTCCCTGCGACATGTATCCTTTTGCATCTCAAGCTTACTTTGATGGGAGCGCCCCTCGGGATGCATCATCCCCAGGCCGCTTGGGTCCGTCCCAGTGGCATGTATCGTTCTCGCATCTATCTAAGCTAACCTGCCACTTTGCTTGAGTCGTTTTATGACTATCACCTGCTTATTTGGTACTTCGATACCGCACCCGCGACCTCCCTCGTTACCACAGGAGCCGCGTGTCGGTTGTCTTTCTTCAGGATCCCTCGCATGAGTAGGCTAGGTCACGGCGTCTATGCTCGGGTCCGTCCTTGAAGCGTCGATAAATCCAACGACTGAGCTTTGTCTGGCTGGCCGGCCCCGTTCACGTGACCTCCTGGGGTCGTTGGTGTCTGGCCTTCCCATGTGTCTGCCTGAGGAAATTTGTCCGGCGCAGGTTGCCTAACCATCTTGCAGGACCGCTGAAGCTATCAAGAACCAAGATTAGGCGCAACCCGCCATGAGGTAGGGCCTCATGAGTCCCGTGCTGGTTCTTAGGTGCCCAGACGCACCTCGTCTAGCCCTGCTGTGCAAGCCACGTGTCAGGGCGGGGTTTTACATGCCCCCGGGGCTCCTCTCAGAGGGAGCCCACACCCACGCGCTAGTGGAAGCACCATGCTCCGTGCTGGCAGTCGACACGGTCGAGGAGCGGCTATGCCCGAGCAAGTGCGGAAGCGCTACGCTCCACGCTGGTGATAAAAAACTGAGGGCGGCCCCATGGCCGTACCAACCTCAGGGAGCCACCCGACTCAGTGTCTAGCCTCAGCGCAATGCTTTCCCCTCGGGAGAGTCGCGTGAGGGGGCTGGGCACGGGGGCTACACTCAGGCCCTGCCTAGCGTAAGCCACCCTGCCAGGTCCCTCGGACTTGGTCGTCGCGCACCACTCCCTGAGCTGGTCCTCGGCGAGGACAGGTATGAAGGTCTGTTTGAGCATCAAGGGGGACTCCTGAGCATCGTGACTCAGGAGCCAAACTGGCCACGTAGCCCCTCACCCCTTTGGTCCATCCTAGTGATTCGGACGGCCCAACGGTGGCTGACGTACGCGCGGGGTCGGGCCATGCCGACGTGGAACACTAAGGCCTACTTTAGAGGCTCCTTCCCGCAGGCCGTTTGGGCGTCAAGGGGGACTCCTGAGCATTGCGACTCAGGAGCATAACTGGCCATGTAGCCCCTCAACCTTTGGTCCGTCCTAGTTATCCGGACGGCCCAACGGCATCGGAGGTATGTTCGGGGTCGGGCCCTACCGACGTAGAACATCAAGCAAACGGGAAGGAAATCGCGAAACCTAAATAAATTATTACACAGCATATTGTCCCCCAAATGTCAAGCAGAGTTTTAACGCCTCCACGAGGCACGTCTCATGTCCCAGGAAAATAAAACGATATAGAGCACCGTTCTTCAACAGCAAGCCTTTTCTTCAGCCTTGGGTGCTGTCGTCAGGGAGCGCCTTCCGACCGGCAACGTCACCATCAGCCATGTCGTTGGCCTCGGTCACAGGACCGGCGGGGCCATCAGTTGAAGGTGCAAGCTCGACGATGAGGAACTTCTTTAACAGAGCTTCCACCATTCCCTCCACGGCTGCGGCAGCAGCTGCGCAGCGCTCCTCCTCCATGTGCTCGAGAAGCTCGCCGAGGTCAGCGCTGTGGTTGCAAAGATGCAGGTGGCTGAAGACGCGCATCAAAGCCAAAGAAGAAAGCATGCGGGATCCCCCCTGCACCATGGGGCCAATCCCGTCGACGACACCCTCGAGCGCTACGACAAGATAATGAAGCAGTTGGGCGGGGCCTTCATCGTCCGTCGCCAGCGGCTTCTCCAAGCCCTTCTTGTAGAGCGCCTGCAGCGCCTCGCGGGATCTCTCCTCAAGGCACTTGAAGGCCGTGTGATCCTCTGCCCAAACCTTCGCTTTGGCTTCCAGCTAGGCCTTCTCTTCCTCCACGTCCTGCAGCAGCTCCTCCGAGCCGCCGCACTATGCGGACTGTGCCCTTGCTAGCTACTCCAGTTCGGCATTAATCTTCTCCTCCTCTGCCTTGTGACTGCGACCGGTGACGGTGACTTCTCGGGCCTTCATCTTTTCCTCCTCTGCCTTGTGACTGCGAGACTCTGTCGCACGCTCGTTGCAGGCGGTCTCCAGCTCGGCCTCCATCGACTGTCAGCGCCCCTTGGCGGCTTCGGCATCCTTACGCGCCACCTCGTGAGCGGCCATTGCCAGGTCGGTGGCCCGTTTGTCCTCTTCGGAAGCTGCCATGGCCTGGCCCAACGCCGCCCTGACAAACGCATCGGAATGCACCAACCTGAGATCAGCTCTAGGCGCCCCGCCACCAGGCATCGGTCGGCGCCTTGAAGGTTGCTCCGAAGCTGCGCCAGTGCGGAAAGGGCCTCCTCCAAGGCGTCAGGCGAAGCGAAAGGATCGTGAGCCAGCGGTTCGACTGGAGGGGGAGGCTGCGCCGTCGCCAAGACCCGTGAACTGGTGATGGCAGGAAGAGGACCTGGGGGCTCCTGAACCTTGGCCGCATCGACGGGCAAGCTGGGGATAGGCGCCTCCGGAGTCGGCTTGGCCAAGGAAATCGCCTTCTCCTGAGAACTGTCCACCGGGCCTTGCAAAGACGATCGAGCAGGAGATGTGTGGGTGCCTTCACCGCCTTTCTACACCGGAGGGGGTGGGGCCAGGCCAGGCTGCTGAGTTCGCAAGGATGTGGGCTCCCCCTCTCTCTTCTTCTTTGCCCACATCGTCGGCCTGATAATGCAAGAGGAGAACATCAGGAAGTAGCAACGGAAGCGGGAGCAAGAACATAGTCAGGGCGAGCTGCTTACTGGTCCATAGTGGTGTAGTCCCATGCCCTCTTTAGGAGTGCGGAGCCAAGGGCCTCGCGGTCTGGGGCGCCCGTGTGCAGGGTCTAGGAGCAAATGAAGAAGCAGCAGCCGGCCCAGCGGCAACACCATATGGTGCCAAGAGAGGAGCGTCGCCCCGGGAGACCGTAGTTGGCGACTTCTTTGAGGGGGTGACCTTGGACCTTGTGGTGACCCCAATAAGGGGTAGGACCTCCCTCACTGGGTGGTTACCGGTGTCGTCATCGTCAGGCAGGGCGTGGAAGAAATCAGCCTTGCACGGAGGGGAGGTCTCCCCGGTCCCCTCGGGGTTGCCTCCGTGTCCTGCTACTCCTCCCCTTCAGAGTCGTCGGAGGACACCATCACTGGTGCCGTCTCCACTAGGGCCTCAGACGGCACCGGCGGCATGAGCCCACGTCCATCAAAGACAGGCAGGGCGTCGGCAACCTTCGCTCCATCAGGGCGGTGGTACAGAGGAACAAAGGTATCCGGAGGGTACCCCTGGTCGTCCCTGACCAGGGAGAGGAGATTCGTGCCCAGTTCCTCGTCAGACAAGGCCTCCGGACGCAGGCGGAGGTCGTCATCCTCGTTCTCGATCTTCCACAATGGGCACGAGTGCTTCTGGAGCGGAGGCACGCGCTGCGACAGGAATTCCTGGACGATGATGGCCCCTGTCGGCTTCGCCGCATTTGGGACGTCAGGCTTCAGATCAGCAGTCATCTTCTCCAGCACATGCTCCGCCCGGGGGTCGGTGAGCTTCGCGTGGAACCACCCGTCGTGAGACGTGGGCATCCCCGTCGGCAGAACTAGCCGGGGGTGGGAGCACTTGGCGTCCATCAGGACCCACTTGCTCCTGAAGCCCTCGGCCTTCTTCCCGGCCTTCGAGATCGCGTTGGTCTTGTTGGGCACAATGAAGTTGGCACACCCCGAGCAATGGCCATCCTTGATCCGGAGATAGAAGAAGTGGCGCAGCTGCGCCACGGACGGTATCACCCCGACGTATGCCTCACAGTAGAAGGCGAAGATCAACAGAAGGAGGACAAAGTTGGGATGAAGATGGAGTTCATGGAGCTTGTAATGGCCGAGGACGGAGTAGAAGAAATCAGGTAAGGGGGGAACCAACCCCGTGACAACGTTGCTCATGAAGTTGGGATAGAAGGTGTTGCCCAAGGCCTCCGGCTCAGCGGAGCCAACCCGGAGAGCGGTCTTCCACTTCTCGTCACCGCCCTCCGCCGTCATTAGGAGCATGGCCACGAGGTTCTTCTCCGAGACGCTAGGCGCACTCAGGGCCAGCTCATACCGGGAAGGCGGAAGGGTGTCCATTGCCTTGCTGGGCGCCATCAGTAGCGGACATGGAGGAGGATTGGTGCAGATCTGGAGGCTGGGGAGCAAGGAGGAGGAAAGGGGATCTGGAGCAAGACGAAGACAAGCAATAAAGACACTGCGGCGCGCGCCAGCCATTTGTCAGTGGAGAGATTGCCGAGGCAGCGTGGGGAAGTGGAGACACCCATGACCGGTCAATCTCCACGCATCAATCAAGGCCGCAGGCTGTTGGGGCCCGAGGTGCTCCGCACTTGACCCTTGGTTTCGCCTTGAAGCCAATTACGAGAGTGCCTTGGGCCCGAGGGCTACTGTCGGCGTCCTAGGAATGGGGGTACCCAGACTTGCCTGCCTGCGGCCCAGGGCGTGCCTCCACCAATGGCCTGGTATGGCCCATCTTCATCATCGAACACTCAAGACCCCCGCGACGGGCGAAGCCTCGCGAGACGGATGACACAAGACCTCCTCAGGGGCAGCCTCACTAGGCTGGCTCCCGAGGAGCCGAGATATCTATGCAAGGGGCACCTCACGAGGAGCACGTGACATGAGCCATGACGACCAAGGCTAGTCGGGCGCCAGTGGGCGCAGAGTGCCAGTTTCCTCTTTGGTGCTAAAGAGGCAAGTGCAGGCGAGGAGTCTTGGGGTATGAGGCAAAGGTTTCCATATCGGTGCAATGAGACCAAGACCAGCATGATGGAGGTCATCACGGAGCCCACGACGGTGTCACCACCAGAGCCTTTGGCAGGCGAAGACCACCTTTCTTAGGATTGCTTGTACTAGCTGTCCCCCTTCAAATTGGCCGTTGTGGGATCCCTTCTCGCCTAATATTTGGGAAGAGGACCCGGGCCTCTATAAATAGGACTAGCCACCACCGTAGGGAGGAGGGAAGATGTGGAGAGGAACCAGACCACCCACACACACGCAAGCTCATCAAGCTCTAGAACACTATTCCTCAGGAGGTTGTCCTTCCCTTGTACTTGTTCATCCCTAGCCTACAAGGCAATCCACCACACCACACTGGAGTAGGGTATTACACCGCAAAAGTGGCCCGAACTAGTATAAACTCTTGTGTCTCTTGTTCCTCGGGATCGGTGAGCTAGGCTTTGAGATCGAGGTGAGAGTGTGAGCTAGGGGGGGAGAGATCTTCATGGGCAACCCAGAGTTCGAACCTCAAGGGTTTTGCTGGAACCCGTAATCCGACAACTTCTAGTCTGGTTGCTCCCGATGTCTCTATCCAGTTGGGCAACTATAAATTTCTGGCTACTGCAATTGTTCTTGGTGACTCAGATATTGATCTAATTCTGAGGATTTCTAAGCACAAGGCTCAACTTGATTGTGCTGCCAAGGAGATTCAATTGACACACTCTTCTGAGGATTTGATCACCTATGCCGCTCGTGACGAAACTTTTCGATTGTTTTCTCTCAATGAGAAGGGCGAGTTAGATGCAATTTCTCAAATTCCAGTCGTTTGCGAGTACCAAGACATCTTTCCATAAGAGCTTCCGGGAATGCCTCCTCACCGGCCAGTTGAATTCGTTATCGATCATGAGCCTGGTACTGAACCTATTTGCAAGCATCCATACAAGCTTGGCCCAAAGGAGCTGAAGGAATTGAAGAAACAACTCGATGAACAAGAGCGTCTAGGTTTGATCAGACCGAGTTCATCTCCGTGGTGTTGTGGTGTTCTTTTTTCCAGAAGAAGGATGGCACAGACCAACTTTGTGTCGATTACCTTCCATTGAACAAGAAGACAATTAAGAACAAGTATCCACTTCCCAACATCAATGAGCTATTCGAGAAACCTAAAGGTGCAAAAGTATTCTCCAAGCTTGACCTCCGTATGGGTTATCATCAGATTCGCATTCGTGAGCAAGATATTCCCAGGACAGCATTTACAACAAGCTTTGGTTTTTATGAATATACTGTCATGTCTTTCGGCCTTGTCAATGCTCCTCCAACGTTCTCTCACATGAACTTCATCTTCAACCCCTACACAAATGAATTCGTCCTGGTGTATCTCGACGATGTCTTGGTCTTCTCCAAGAATAAAAAGGATCATGCCAAGCATTTGCAATTGATGCTCGAAAAGCTCAGAGAGTATAAATTCTATGCGAAGTTTTCCAAATGTGAGTTTTGGATTAATGAAGTTATTTACCTTGGCCACATCATCTCCGCCAAGGGCATTGCTGTTAATCTAGAGAAGGTTTCTACAATTGTGAATTGGGAGCCTCCCTAGAATGTCAAGCAGCTCCGCAGTTGGCTTGGACTTGCAAGCTATTGCCGAAGATTCATTGAGAATTTCTCAAATATTGCAAAGCCTCTTTCCAACCTTCTCTAGAAGCATGTCAAGTATGTCTGGACACCTGAGTGTGACGTTGCTTTCAACACCCTCAAAGAGAAGCTTGCCTCAGCTCCTGTCATGACTCCTCCTGACGAACCTAGCCATTTGAAGTTTTCTGTGATGCCTCTTTGCAAGGTCTCGACACTGTGTTAATGCAAGAGAAGAAAGTTGTGGGCTATACCTCTCATCAGTTGAAGCGCAACGAAAAGAACTACACCACTCATGATCTTGAGTTGGCGGCAGTTGTCCATGCATTAATAACATGGAGACATCTCTTGTTGGTAACACAAGTGGACATTTCACCGATCACAAGAGCCTAAAGTATATCTTCACTCAAACCAACCTAACCTCAGGCAAACTCGTTGGGTCGAAATGATTCAAAAGCACAATCCAAGTATTGAGTATACCCCAAGCAAGGCCAATGTAATTGCAGATGCTTTGAGCAGGAAGGCTTATTGTAACAGCTTAATTCTCAAGCCATTCCATCCGGATCTTTGTGAAGCTTTCCGCAAACGCAACCTCCAAGTTGTTCCTAAAGGTTTTCTTGACAACCTTCAAGTCACTCCTACTTTGGAAGACCAAATTCATGAGGCACAACTCCTTGACACCATGGTGAACAAGGTGAAACACTGTATTGCCAAGGGCTTATCCAGATATAAGTGCTATCACATGGATGACAAGGACACCATATTCTTCGAGGACCGGATTGTGGTTCCTAAAGGTGATCTCGGGATGGTCATAATGAACGAAGCGCACAATTCTCTTCTATCCATTCGTCCATGCAGTTCGAAGATGTTCCATGACCTCAAGCTGTCGTATTGGTGGACTCGAATGAAGCGAGAGATTGCTCAATTCGTGAATGAATGTGATGTCTGCCGAAGGGTGAAAGCAGAACACCAACGACCAACTGGTCGCCTCCAACCTCTAGCTATTCCAGAATGGAAGTTTGATCATGTCGAAATGGACTTCGTTACTGGATTTCCTAAGCCCAAGTGTGGGAATGATGCTATCTTCGTTGTCATTGACAAGCTTACAAAAGTGGCTCATTTCCTTCCAATCAGAGAATATATCATGACAGCTCAATTGGTAGAGCTATACACCTCCAGAATTGTCTCCTCGCATGCTATTCCGCAATTGATCTCTTCACACCATGGAAGCATTTTCACTTCTAAGTTCAGGGACTCCTTCTAGAAGGCCATGGGCACCAACATTCGCTTCATCATAGCTTTCCGTCCTCAAACAAGTGGCCAAGTCGAGCGAGTCAATCAAATCCTCGAAGACATGCTTAGGGCTTGTGTCATCTCTTTCGGTAGAAAGTGGGAAGATTGTCTCCCATATCCTGAGTTCTCCTACAACAACAGCTTCTAAGCCAGTTCGGCCAATGCCCCTTTTGAAATTCTATATGGCAGAAAGTGTCGTACTCCTCTCAATTGGTCAGAGACTGGTGAACGCCAACTTCCTGGCAACGACTTGATCACAGAAGCTGAAGAAATGTGTAAAGTCATGCGTGAAAATATCCAAGCCGCGCAATCCCGCCAGAGGAGTTACTATGATAATAAGCACCATGACTTGGCTTTCGAGATCGGAGACCATGTCTACCTCCGCGTCTCTCAAGTGAAAGGCACTCATCTCTTCGGTATCAAATGGAAGCTTGACTCGAGATATGTGGGTACTTGGATCATTGGCAAAAGAGGCGATCTCGCCTATCAACTCAAGCTTCCATCCAACTATGCAAATGTGCATGATGTGTTTCACGTGGCACAGCTTCGCAAGCACTATCAACTTCGAAGAGATTGATCTCCAAGAAGATTTGTGTTATCATGAGCATCCCGTTGCTATTCTTGAAGAAACCGAGCGCAAGACTTGCGACAAGTCAATCAAATTCCGGAAAGTTAAGTGGTCGCACCATTCCGACCGAGAAACACCTAGGAGCGCGAGGATCACCTTCATTCTGAATATCCGGAGTTCTTTCAGTCCTAGATCTTGGGACGAAATCCTCTTGTAGTGGTGGAGTGTTGTAACACCCCGGATGTAACTTTCCATATTTGTAACTCCAACTCTTGCCATTTCCGGCAATGTGATATGATATTCCTTCGTGGCTGGGTTTTTCTCTTTCGTTTTGCATTTTGTTCATGTCATGTCCTCACGTGCTTCTCATCTGTATTCGTGTTCGTCTCATGCATCCGGTCATTTTCCCCGTTGTTCATTTCGTGATCCAAAATTCCCACATGCACCCATTGCACCGCTATAATCATGTTCCGTGAGCGAGAGAAAAATGTTCTCGGAATGGGTCGAGATTTGTCGAGGGACCGCCTGTCAGATGTCATTCCATTTGTAGATCGTTTGATGCCCCAACGGTTATCCGGGTAACTGTAAAAGCCCCTCTCTTGTTGCAGCCCAACACCCCTCCGAAACAGCCCACTAGCCCATCTAAACCCCCTCCATGCTCTCCTTCATTGGATCATGATCGTGTGGGTGAAAACCGCACCTCATTTGGACACTCCTAGCTCCCCCAACCAATAAATATGTGTCTCCCCGTCCATTTTCGTGTCCAAAACCCTAGCCTAGTCCCTTTATGCTGCCGGACACGTCCGGCCTCACTGGACAAAACATCCGCCGATGCCTCGCGCCAATTAGGGCGCTCCACATGGCAATCGCCTCCACCCCGCACCACCGTCCTGCGAGCCCGCAGCGGGCTCGCGAGGCCCGAACTGGCTCCGCCGCCGCCCGACACCTCCACGACTCCCACGCCGCCGCCTCGCCCGCCGGCCACCTTCATCATTCGGCCGCCGCCTGCCTCCTTCACCGGCGAACCTGCGCAGTCCGCCGCCTCTTCGCTAACCGTCGCCGACGACCCCGCCCGTCACCGGCTCCGGCCACCGGCGCCGACCCCCGACATCTTCCTCATCGGATCCGGCCTCCCTCGCGACTCCGGCCGCCGCCACTCCTTCCTCTCTGGCGCGTTTGTAACACCCACGATGCGGCTATATCTCCCACGTGTCGGAGCACGACTTAGAGGCATAACCGCATAGTAGGCATGTCCGCAAGAGGGGTAATCTTTACACATCCCAAGTACTGAATAAGATAGAGATAAAGAGTTGGCTTACAATCGCCACTTCACACAATACATAAATATAGCATTACATCATCCAGAATACAATCAAGGTCCGACTATGGAACCAAAATAAAGACAACCCCAAATGCATAAGATCCCTGATCGCCCCAACTGGGCTCCACTACTGATCATCTGGAAAGGAAACATAGTAACGTCCTGAATCCTCGCCGAGCTCCCACTTGAGTTCAGTTGCATCCCCTGTACTGGCATCATCGGCACTTGCATCTGGTTTTGGAAGTAATTTGTGTGTCACGGGGGCTCAGCAATCTCACACCCTCGCGATCAAGACTATTTAAGCTTATGGGTAGGATAAAGTAGTGAGGTAGAGCTGCAGCAAGCACTAGCATATATGGTGGCTAACTTACGCAAATGAGAGTGAGAAGAGAAGCAAGGCACGATCGATAAGCTATCATGATCAAGAAGTGATCCTGAACTACTTACGCTCAAGCATAACATGAGACCGTGTTCTCTTCCCGGACTCCGCCGAAAAAAGACCATCACGGCTACACACGTTGTTGATTCATTTTAATTAATTCAAGTGTCAGGTTTTCTACAACCGGGTATTAACAAATTCCCATCTACCCATAATCGCGGGCACGGCTTTCGAAAGTTCAAAACCATGCAGGGGTGTCCCAACTTAGCCCATCACAAGATCTCACGGTCAACGAAGGATATTCCTTCTCCCAGGAAGACCCGATCAGACTCGGAATCCCGGTTACAAGACATTTTGACAATGGTAAAACAAGACCAGCAAAGCTGCCCGAATGTGCCGAGAAATCCTAATAGGAGCTGCACATATCTCGTTCTCAGGGCATAGACCCTTGTTGCCCAGGGGGCGCCAGACATCGCTCAGGTTGGACCAACACTTAGAGAAGCACTGGCCCGGGGGGGTTAAAATAAAGATGACCCTTGAGTCCACGAAACCCAAGGGAAAAAGGCTAGGTGGCAAATGGTAAAACCAAGGTTGGGCCTTGCTGGAGGAGTTTTATTCAAGGCCAACTGTCAAGGGGTTCCCATTATAACCCAACCGCGTAAGGAACGCAAAATCAAGGAACATAACACCGGTATGACGGAAACTAGGACATCAAGAGTGGAACAAAACACCAGGTATAAGGCCGAGCCATCCACCCTTTACGAAGTATATAGGTGCATTAAAGTAAAAAAGATATAATAATGATATCCCAACAATAATCATGTTCCAACAAGGAACAAACTCCATCTCCACCTGCAACTAGCAATGCTATAAGAGGGGCTGAGCAAAGCGGTAACATAGCCAAACAACGGTTTGCTAGGACATGGTGGGTTAGAGGTTTGACATGGCAATATGGGAGGCATCATATAGCAAGTGGTAGGTGTCGCGGCATAGCAATAGAGCGAGCAACTAGCAAGCAAAGATAGAAGTGATTTCGAGGGTATGGTCATCTTGCCTGCTAAGTTCTTCAAGTTGACGTAAGCTTGATCCTCGTAAGCGTACTCAATGGGTTCCTCGATCATGAACTCGTCTCCCAGCTCTACCCAAAGCAAGAACACAAGCAAAGGAAAACCACAATCAACCACGGTGCAATGCGCAAGCAACATGATGCAAAACACGGCATGATATGCGGGATGTGCTATGCAATGTATATGCGTGGTCCGGAAGGAAAAGATTGAACCAGGCCTCAACTTAGCAAACCAAGTGCGCCGCTGGAAAGATGAGTTGATTTCGGTCGAAATCGATATAAAGATCACCGGAATTGGATGCACGGTTTGCAAATGGTAAGCAAACCAAGAATGGCACGATTCTGCGATTAACAACACGATGCCATCTAAAATGCAACAAGAAAATATGCTACTGCACTCTAACATAGCAACAAAGCACACGGCAGTGATCCACTCAAGACGCTTGACAAAATATGAACACTGAGCTACGGCTAAATCACACAATAGCAGGTTCAAACAAGCATAGCAAAAGTGCAAAAGATATCAGCCTCACAGAATAGTGAAAATACTAACATGTTAGGGATTAACATTAGGAATCAATGTTTAGAGCAATATAACAACATGCTACAGAACAGAACGTAGCAAACAAAGGCATGGCGCGAATCTACTCAAAGCATATAACAAAAGTCCCTTACTGACCTTAAGCCAAAAGGGATCAGAAGATATGATGGCACCCATGTAAACATAGCAAGTTGCGTTAACAGATTCAGACTTTGCAGAAAACTGGACATGGCAAAAACAGAGTTACGTAGGCATGTTTGCGAGCTCGATGCACTCAACACAAGGCATTGCATGACAAGATAAACATACACCCAGCAAGAAGACATGTTCAAGAAGCTAACCATGGCAAGAACCATCTCATAGTATGCAAGGATCAACTACAACAACCTTGGCAAAATTGATTAACACGTAAACAATCTGCGACGAACATTTTATAGCAAAAGTAGAGCAAGATTGAGTCATGCTAGGGTACTCCATAAATTCAAGCAAGAACATGGATGGATAGAGAATAACATTATGTCAAAATCATCCTTACTGAACATACTAAAAAGAGGCATGGATCTCTCTGTAGCAACATGAATACATATCATAAAAATAAGAACAGGGAAAAGACAATGAAATTCTAAGTCCCAGAAATCAGAAATATTACGAGAGCTACTTTGCATGCATGTTCTAGTCACCATGTTGCTCACAAAAATACAAGGCATACACCCATGTAAAGATGGCATGGCATAGCCCAAAACACATGTAGAGCGCAAGTTCATATGCAGCACACAATAATCATGGCAAAAATGACAAATGCTCATAAACTGATAAGAAACAGGAACTAACATTTTATAGCACTCTTGCAATAGCACTTTGGGCATCAAGATGGACTCAAACAAGCATGGTGCAATGGAACAAAATGAAGAGCACATCCGGACGAACAATTTGATATATCACACGCTCGAAACGGAGCTACGATGACAGAGTTATAGCATGATGAAGGGTGCAATAAAATGTGAGAGAGCGATAGGACTTAGTGGAAAAACGACCTCTCCGAGGCAAAAGTCAACGACGGCCCGGCGAGGTTGGATCCTGCCGACTCCGGCAACGGCAAGGCTCGAAGGCGGCAGGGAGGCCGGAGATCGGCCGGACTCCGGCGGAGGGCGACCGGATCTGGCCCCGGGAGGGCGCGGGGAGGCAGAGACAGGCGGCGGTCAGCGCCGGAGTGGAGGACGGCGAAGCCGGAGTTGAGGGCGGCGGCGGCGCTGTAGATCGGCAGCGACCGGAGCGAGGTAGGTGCGGGCGGCGCGACGAGGTCTCGCGGCGGAGGGCGGCGGCACGGCGAGGACCTAGGCGGTGCGAGGCGCGGGTGCGGGCGACAGGCGGCGGCGGGCACGCGGGCCGGGGAGGGCCCCGCGCGGGCCTGGCAGGCCGGCGGCGGTGGGTGGCGCGGCGGTGCCATGTGGCATCCTGTTAATGGCTGGGGCGCGGCGGCGGACGTGTCCGGCGACGGAGAGGGAGCAGGGCTAGGGTTAGACTGCGCGAAAATCCGGGAGGGGCACAAATTTATAGGTAGAGGGAGCTAGGAGAGTCCAAATGAGGTGCGGTTTTCAGCCACGCGATCGTGATCAAACGGCCGAGAGGATGGAGGGGGTTTGGATGGGTTTTGGGCCACTTTGGAGGGGTGTTGGGCTGAAACACACACGAGGCCTTTATGGTTTCTCGGTTAACCGTTGGAGTATCAAACGGACTCCAATTGGCACGAAACTTGACAGGCGGTCCACCGGTGGTGTACCAAGGCCGCTTGGCAAATCTCGGTCCAATCCGAGAATGTTTAACACCCGCACACGAAAAGAGGCAAAAGGGGACGCCGGAGGACGTAGGAGTGCCGGAATGTAAAGCGGACAACAAGGAAAATGTTCAGATGCATGAGACGAACATGTATGCAAATGCGATGCACATGATGACATGATATGAGATGCATGACATGGACAAAAAGCAAAACGAAGACAAAACACAACCACGAGGGAATATCATAACTTAGAGCCGAAAATGGCAAGAGTTGGAATACATTTATGGTAGGTTACATCCGGGGTGCTAAAACACTCCACCACTACGAAAGGATCTCGTCCCGATATCTAGGACTAAAAAAACTCCGGATATTCAGGACGGAGGTGGTCCTCGCGTTCCCAGGTGGCTTCTCGGTCGGAATGATGTGACCACTTCACTTTCAGGAATTTGATAGACTTGTTGCGAGTCTTGCGCTCAGTTTCTTCAAGGATAGCAACGGGATGCTCATGACAAGAAAGGTCTTCTTGGAGATCAATCTCTTAGAAGTTGATGGTGCGGTCAGGAGTCTTGAAACACATGCGAAGCTGAGACATGTGAAACACGCCGTGCACATTTGCAAAGTTGGATGGAAGCTCAAGTTGATAGGCGAGATCACCTCTTTTGCCAATGATCTTGAAAGGACCCACGTATCTAGGGGCAAGCTTCCCTTTGATACCGAAGCGATGAGTACCTTTCATTGGAGAGACGCGGAGGTAGACATGCTCTCCTATCTCGAAAGCCAATTAACGATGCTTGCTATCATAGTAACTCTTCTGGCGCGATTGTGCGTCTTTGAGATTCTCATGAATGACTTTGCACATTTCTTCAGCCTATGTGATCAAGTCATTGCCAAGAAGTTGGCGTTCACCAGTCTCTGACCAGTTAAGAGGAGTACGACACATTCTGCCATAGAGAATCTCGAATGGGGCCTTGCCCGAACTCGCTTGGAAGCTGTTGTTGTAGGAGAACTCAGCATATGGAAGACTATCTTCCCACTTCATACCGAAAGAAATGACATGAGCCATGAGCATATCTTCAAGAATTTGATTAACTCGCTCGACTTGTCCACTCGTTTGAGGATGAAAGGTTGTGCTGAAGCGAATGCTGGTGCCCATGGCCTTCTGAAAAGAATCCCAGAACATAGAGGTAAAGATGCTTCCACAATCTGAATATATCAACTGCCGAATGTCGTGCAAGGAGACAATCCTGGAGGTATATAGCTCTGCCAACTAAGCTGCTGTGATAGATTCTTTGATAGGAAGAAAATGAGCCACTTTAGTGAGTTTTTCGCTGACAACAAAGATAGCATCATTTCCACGCTTGGACTAGGGAAAACCAGTCATGAAGTCCATCTCAATATGGTCAAACTTCCATTCTGGAATAGCAAGAGGTTGGAGGAGACCAGCTAGCCATTGGTGTTCTGCCTTCACTCTTCAGCAGACATCACATTCATTCACAAACTAAGCCATTTCTCGCTTCATTCGAGTCCACCAATACGACTGCTTGAGGTCATTGTACATCTTTGTACTTTCAGGATGAATAGATAGGAGTGAATTGCGAGCCTCGTTCATAATGACCTTACGAAGGTCACCTTTAGGAACAACAATTCGATCCTCCAAGAAAAGAGTATCTTTGTCCTCAAGACGATAGCACTTGTACTTGGGTTGGCTCTTGGCAATCCCAATCTTCACCTTCTTCATGATGGCATCAAGAAGTTGTGCCTCACGAATCTGATCTTACAATGTAGGAGAGACTTGGAGGTTGGCAAGGAAACTTTGAGGAACAACTTGGAGGTTAAGTTTGCGGAAAGCTTCACAAAGGTCCAGTTGGAAGGGCTTGAGAATCAAACTGTTGCAGTAAGCCTTCCTGCTCAAAGCATCAGCAATGACATTGGCCCTTCCTGGAGTATATTCAATACTCGGATTATACTCTTGAATCATTTCGACCCAACGAGTCTGCCTGAGGTTGAGGTTGGGTTGAGTGAAGATGTACTTGAGACTCTTATGATCAGTAAAGATGTCCACTTTCCTTCACAACAAGACATGTCTCCATGTTAAAAGAGCATGGACAACTGCCGCCAACTTGAGGCCATGAGTGGGGTAGTTCTTTTCGTTGGGCTTCAACTGGCGAGAGGTATAGGCCACAACTTTCTTCTCTTGCATTAACACAGCACCGAGACCTTGCAGGGAAGCATCACAAAAAACCTCGAATGATTTGGATTCATCAGGAGGAGTCAGAACTGGAGTTGTGACTAACTTCACTTTGAGGGTGTTGAAAGCGATGTCACATTCAGACGTCCAGACATACTTCACATGCTTCTGGAGGAGGTTGGAAAGAGGCTTTGCAATCTTAGAGAAATTCTCAACCAATCTTCAACAATAGCTTGCAAGCCCAAGAAAGCTGCGGAGCTGCTTCACATTCTGAGGCGCTTCCCAATTCACAATTACAGACACCTTCTCAGGATTAACAGCTATGCCCTTGGCGGAGATGATATACCCAAGGTAGAAAACCTCATCGAGCCAAAACTTCCACTTTCAAAACTTCGCATAGAACTGATGTTCTCTGAGTTTGTCCAGCACCAATCTCAAATGCTTGGCATGATCCTCCTTGTTCTTGGAAAAGACCAAAATATCATTGAGATACACCAAGAAGAAATCATTTGTGTAGGGGTTGAAGATGAAGTTCATCATGCGAGAAAATGTTAGAGGAACGTTGACCAGGCCGAAAGACATGACAGTATATTCATAGGAACCATAGCTTGTTCTGAATGCTGTCTTGGGGATATCTTGTTCATGAATGCAAATCTGATGATAGCCCATACGGAGGTCAAGCTTGGAGAATACTTGAGAACCCTTGAGTTGTTCGAAAAGCTCATCGATGTTGGGAAGTGGGTATTTGTTCTTTATTGTCTTCTTGTTCAATGGGCGGTAGTCGACACAAAGTCGGTCCGTGCCATCCTTCTTCTTGAGAAAAAGAACACCACAACCCCATGGAGAAGAACTCGGTCAGATCAAAACCATATGCTCTTGTATATCAAGTTGCTTCTTCAGCTCCTTCAACTCTTCTGGTCCAAGATTGTAAGGATGTTTGCAAACAGGTTCGGTGCCAGGCTCAAGATCGATGACGAATTCAACTAGCTGGTGAGGAGGCATTCCTGGAAGCTCTTCTAGAAAGACATCTTGATATTCACAAATGACTGGAATCTGAGAGATGGCATTCAACTCGCCCTTCTCGTGGAGAGAAAACAGTCGAATGGTATCATCAGGAGCGGCAAAGACGATCACATCCTAAGAAGTGTGTGTCAATTGAATCTGCCTGGCAGCACAATCAAGCTGAGCCTTGTGCTTAGAAAGCCAGTCCATGCCGATAATTAGATCAATATTCGAGTTACCAAGAACAATTGGAGAGGATAGAAACTTATAGTCGCCCACCTTGATAGAAACATCCGGAACCATAGAGCTTGCGTTCATGAAATTACCCGGAGAGACAACTGATAACTGCCTAGGCAAATCTTGGAAAGGCAACTCATGTTTAGAAGCAAATGATCTTGAAATGAAACAATGCGATGCACCAGTATCAAAAGGACTTTTGCAGGAATATCATTAACAGGAATATTACCCATGATCACTTCTAAAGAGTCCTCTGCCTGAGCTGCGTTCATCAAGTTGACCTTTGCAGACTTGGGGTTATGCTTGACCACTGTATTGTTGGCAGATCTCACAGGAGGAGGAGGCGGAAGATGCCTCTTGTTGAAGCATTTGTTTGCATAGTGACCCTTCTATTGACACTTGTTGCACGTAACCTCTGAGAGCGGACGGTGATACGGAGCACTTGACCTTGGAGCATGAGACGAAGCTTTGTTCTGAAAGCCTGGGTTGGGTGGGTGGGAAGATCCATTGCCACCTTTGCTCTTCTGCTGATAAGGTTGACGGAACGGAGGAGGAGGAGGCAACCAGAACTTCTGCTGCTTAGCTGTCAGGTCAGTTGAAGAAGAAGAAGAAGGAGTTGCATCCCTGACTCTCTTCTTAGAAGCATCGCACTTGAGCTGAGCAGCCTCGTGCTTTAGTGCCATGTTGTATAACTCATCATACTGTTTCGGCTCAAAAAGCACGAGAGCTAGCTGTAGATCTTCTCTGAGGCCACCTCTGAATTGATAAATCATGTTCTTCTGATCAGGGACGTCTTGTTTGGTGAAGCGAGCGAGCCTCTGAAACATGATGTTGTATTGGTAAACAGGCATACTGCCTTGCTTCAGATTGCGGAACTCCTCACGCTTACTCTCAACAACACTTTGAGGAATGTGGTGAGCTTTGAAGTCCCGGTGGAAATCATCCCAGGTAATCACACGACCTCCTCTGGAATCTTTGTATTGTTGATACCACTCAGTAGCTTGGTCTTTGAGTTGGAACGAAGCAAACTTGACAAAGTCCTCAGGCCTGACGTTGTTACACTCAAAATGTTTGCAGATATCCACGAGCCAATCATCAGCGTCTGTGGCCTCGACACAGTTACTGGAGGACTTCGGCTGGTTTGCAAGGAACTGGTTGAGGGTAGCAAACTGAACTTGATTTTTTCCTTGGCCTTTATTTCCTTGGTTGCACTCTTGCAAGAGTGGCATAAGCATCCGCGTTTTTGCGTTGGTGGTGGCCATCACAGCTTGCCATGCCTCCGGAGGTGGAGGTGGTGGCGGAGGTTCCGGATTCTGACGCGTTGGAGGAGCCATCCTGAAGAGGTTGACATCCGTTAGCATCTTGACAGACATATATTCAAGCTGAATCAATGGATCGAAATTGCAACATATAGCCTTAACATTCGAACAAGAATGAACAAATGAATTCCAAATTAAATGATCGCACTTCCATAAATTGAGAAGTCACTTAGATGGAGATAGATGAATAAAACAACAAGGTACGGATATGAACAAATATTTGGTAAGGATTACCCAATCACAAACCAAATATCTACGGGAAGAAATACTAGAGCTACATGAATTCCCACCTATAAAACTCCCGAAACTTTCTGGTTATGCAATCGGGTGTTGGGGATACAGGGGAAGCATAATATCTCATCTAAAACTAGCAAATCCTAAATCCAGCTATATCCATCCTTCAACACATAACCAAGAAACCTTCAGAAATCATTTACCTCAACCTTCGAAAAGCATCCGTTATACGAGTTATGGCAATACACCCGAACTCCCGCCCCAGTTCTGGGTGGCGTCGAGGTTATCTCACCAACAACTGCATAAAAGAGATTTTTATGTCGGCGAAACTCAGGTATTCCAGAACTGTAACGATAAAATTGTGATGACAACACCTTAGAGCTCAACTCCTCGGGACACTGCCACAACCCCTAAATGTCAGGAGGCACCAAGAACAATGTTCTCGTCACAAAACCATCGGAACAATTCCAAGATACCCACGTGATCCTAAAAAAAATCGTGAAATTTGAGAAGAGAAGAGTCAAAACTTTACGTCAGGAAGCCTCACCAGAGCAACGAAGGGACTGAGGAGTAAAAATAATCCCACTCTCCGATATATATATAATCCTAAAAGACCCAAAACATTTTTCTAGACTCAACAACGCCAACGATTCGATCAAGCAGGGGGCTCCTAAGTCGGGGAAGGCTCTGATACCAACTTATAACACCCACGATGCAGCTATATCTCCCACGTGTCGGAGCACGACTTAGAGGCATAACCTAATAGTAGGCATGTCGCAAGAGGGGTAATCTTTACACATCCCATGTACTGAATAAGATAGAGATAAAGAGTTGGCTTACAATCGCCACTTCACACAATACATAAATATAGCATTACATCATCTAGAATACAATCAAGGTCCGACTACGGAACAAAATAAAGACAACCCCAAATACATAAGATCCCCGATCGCCCCAACTGGGCTCAACTACTGATCATTTGGAAAGGAAACATAGTAACATCTTGAATCCTCGTCGAACTCCCACTTGAGTTCGATCGCATCCCCTGTACTGGCATTATCGGCACCTGCATCTTGTTTTGGAAGTAATCTGTGAGTCACGGGGACTCAACAATCTCACAACCTCGTGATCAAGACTATTTAAGCTTATGGGTAGGACAAAGTAGTGAGGTAGAGCTACAGCAAGCACTAGCATATAAGGTGGCTAACTTACGCAAATGAGAGCGAGAAGAGAAGCAAGGCATGGTCGATAAGCTATCATGATCAAGAAGTGATCCTGAACTACTTACATTCAAGCATAACACGAGAACGTGTTCTCTTCCCGGACACCGCCGAAAAAAGACCATCACGCCTACACACACTGTTGATTCATTTTAATTAATTTAAGTGTCAGGTTTTCTACAACCGGATATTAACAAATTACCATCTGCCCATAATCGCGGGCACGGCTTTCGAAAGTTCAAAACCTTGCAGGGGTGTTCCAACTTAGCCCATCACAAGCTCTCACGGTCAATGAAGGATATTCCTTCTCCCAGGAAGACCCGATCAGACTCGGAATCCCGGTTACAAGACATTTCGACAATGGAAAAATAAGACCAGCAAAGCCGCCCGATTGTGCCGACAAATCCCGATTGGAGCTGCACAAATCTCTTTCTCAGGGCACACCGGATGAGCCAGACATCGGGTTGCCATAGACCGTGGTTGCCCAGGGGGCGCCGGACATCGCTCAGGTTGGACCAACACTTAGAGAAGCACTGGCCCAGGGGGTTAAAATAAAGATGACCCTTGAGTCCGCGAAGACAAAGGGAAAAAGGAGAGGTGGAAAATGGTAAAACCAAGGTTGGGCCTTGCTGGAGGAGTTTAATTCAAGGCGAACTATCAAGGGGTTCCCATTATAACCCAACCGCGTAAGGAATGCAACATCAAGGAACATAACACCGGTATGACGGAAACTAGGATGTCAAGAGTGGAACAAAACACCAGGAATAAGGCCGAGCCTTCCACCCTTTACCAAGTATATAGGTGCATTAAAATAAACAAGATATAATAATGATATCCCAACAATAATCATGTTCCAACAAGGAACAAACTCCATCTCCACCTCCATCTAGCAACGCTATAAGAGGGGCTGAGCAAAGCGGTAACATAGCCAAAAAACGGTTTGCTAGGACAAGGTGGGTTAGAGGTTTCACATGGAAATATGGGAGGCATGATATAGCAAGTGGTAGGTGTCACGGCATAGCAATAGAGCGAGCAACTAGCAAGCAAAGGAAAACCACCATCAACCACAGTGCAATGCGCAAGCAACATGATGCAAAACATGGCATGATATGCAGGATGTGCTATGCAATGTATATGCGTGCTCCGAAAGGAAAAGATTGAACCAGGCCTCCACTTGGCAAACCAAGTGCGCCTCGGGAAATATGAGTTGATTTTGGTTGAAATTGATATAAAGATCACCGGAATTGGATGCACGGTTTGCAAATGGCAAGCAAAACAAGAATGCCACGATTCTGCGATTAACAACACGATGCCATCTAAAATGCAACAAGAAAATAAGCTACTGCACTCTAACATAACAACAAAGCACATGGCAGTGATCTACTCAAGATGCTTGACAAAAGATGAACACTGAGCTATGGCTAAATCACAAAATAGGAGGTTTAAACAAGCATGGCAAAAGTGCAAAAGATATCAGCCTCACAGACTTAGTGAAAATACTAACATGCCAGGGATTAACATTAGGAAGCAATGTTTAGAGTAAGATAACAACATGATACAGGAAGAGAACATAGCAACCAAAGGCATGGCATGAATCTACTCAAAGCATATAACAAAAGTCCCTTACTTACCTTAAGCCAAAAGGGATCAGAAGATATGATGGCACCCATGTAAACATAGCAAGTTCCGTTAATAGATTCAGACTTTGCAGAAAACTGGACATGGCAAAAACAGAGTTACGTAGGCAGTTTGCGAGCTAAGCATACACCCATCAAGAAGACATGTTCAAGAAGCTAACCATGGCAGGAACCATCTCATAGCATGCACGGATCAACTACAACAACCTTGGCAAAATGGATTAACACGTAAATAATCTGCCAGGAACATTTTATAGCAAAGGTAGAGCAAGATTGAGTCATGCTAGGTTACTCAATAAATGCAAGCAAGGACACGGATGGGTAGAGCATAACCATATATCAAAATCATCCTTACTGAACATACTCAAAAGAGGCATGGATCTCTCTGTAGCAACATGAATACATGTCATCAAAATAACAACAGGGAAAAGACTTGGTGAAATTCTAAGTCCCTGAAATGAGCAATATTACGAGAGCTACTTTGCATGCATGTGCTAGTCACCACATTGCTCACAAAAATACATGGCATACACCCTGTAAAGATGGCATGGCATAGCCCAAAACACGTGTAGAGCGCAAGTTCATATGCAGCACACAATAATCATGGCAAAAATGACAAATGCTCATAAACTGATAAGAAACAGGAACTAAAATTTTATAGCACTCTTGCAACAGCAATTTGGGCATCAAGATGGACTCAAACAAGCATGGTGCAATGGAACAAAATGAAGAGCACATCCACACGAACAATTTTATATATCACACGCGCGAAATGGAGCTACGATGACAGAGGTATGGCATGATAAAGGGAGCAATAAAATGTGTGAGAGGGATAGGACTTAGTGGAAAAACGACCTCTCCGAGGCAAAAGTCAACGGCGGCGTGGCGAGGTTGGATCGTGCCGACTCCGGCAACAGCGAGGCTCGAAGGCGGTGGGGAGGCTGGGATCGGCCGGACTCCGGCGGAGGGCGACCGGATCTGCCCCCCGGAGGGAGCGGGGAGGCTGAGACAGGCGGCGGTCGGCGTCGGAGTGGAGGATGGCGAAGCCGGAGTTGAGGGCGGCGGCGTCGCAGTAGATCGGTGGCTACCGGATCGAGGTAGGTGCGGGCGGCGCGGCGAGGACCCAGGCAGCGCGAGGCGCGGGTGCGGGAGAAAGGCGGCGGCGGGCGCGCGGACAGGGGAGGGCCCCGCGCGGGCCTGGCAGGCCGACGGCGGTGGGTGGCGTGGCGGTGCCACATGGCGGCTTGTGAGTGGCTGGGGCGCAGCGGCGGACGTGTCCGGCGCCGTCTGGATGTCTCCGGCGGCGGAGAGGGAGCTAGGAGAGTCCAAATGAGGTGCGGTTTTCGGCCACATGGTCGTGATCGAACGACCGAGAGGATGGAGGCGGGCGGCGGCACGCCGGTTCGGGCCGTGGGGGCTAGATGCGGGCTCCTCGGGCCGGCGGAGGAACGGGCGGCTCCTCCGCCACGTGGCGGCACGTGGTTAGGCGGCGGTGGCGGGCGGACGCTGTCCGGCTCCGTCCGGACACGTCCGGCGGCGGCGGTGGACGGATCTAGGGTTTAGGGGGGAGGGGAGACCCGTGAATCCGAATGGGGAAGATATAAATAGGCATAGAGGGAGCTAGGAGAGTCCAAATGAGGTGCGGTTTTCGGCCACGTGATCGTGATCGAACGCTCTAGATGATGGAGCAGGTTTAGGTAGGTTTTGGGCCAAATTGGAGGGGTGTTGGGCTGCAACACACATGAGGCCTTTTCGGTCCCTCGGTTAACCGTTGGAGTATCAAACGAAGTCCAAATGATATGAAACTTGACAGGCGGTCTACCGATAGTAAACCAAGGTTGCTTGGCAAGTCTCGGTCCAATCCAGAAATGTTTAATCCCCACACACTAAAGAAAGCTAGAAATGACCACCAAAGGAGAACGAAGCGCCGGAATGCAAAACGGACAACGGGGAAAATGCTCGGTTGCATGAGATGAACACGTATGCAAATGCAATGCACATGATGACATGATATGAGATGCATGACAACGACAACAAAACACGGAGACAAAAACCCGAACCCGAGAAAATAAAATAACTTAACGCCGGAAACGGCAAGAGTTGGAGTACAAATTGGGAAAGTTACATCTGGGGTGTTACAACACTCCACCACTACGAAAGGATCTCGTCCCGAGATCTAGGACTTAAAGAACGCCGGGTACTCAGAACGGAGGTGATCCTCGCGTTCCCAGGTAGCTTCACGGTCGGAATGGTGTGACCACTTGACTT
Organism: Triticum urartu; assembly: GCF_003073215.2. Classification (NCBI taxonomy): domain Eukaryota; kingdom Viridiplantae; phylum Streptophyta; class Magnoliopsida; order Poales; family Poaceae; genus Triticum; species Triticum urartu. The sequence goes on along the minus strand of NC_053025.1, from coordinate 205,232,985 downwards.
TGAGGAATTTGATAGACTTATTGCGAGTCTTGCGTTCAGTCTCTTCAAGAATAGCAACGGGGTGCTCACGATAGGAAAGATCTTCTTGGAGCTCAATGTCCTCGAAGTTGACGGGGCAGTCAGGAGTCTTGAAGCACTTTCGGAGCTGAGAGACATGGAACACATCATGAACACTTGCAAAGTTTGAAGGAAGCTCGAGTTGATAGGCGAGATGGCCTCTCTTGCTGACAATCTTGAAAGGTCCCACGTATCTAGGGGCAAGCTTCCCTTTGATACCGAAGCGACGAGTACCTTTCATAGGAGAGACACGGAGGTAAACATGATCTCCGGTCTCGAAAGCCAAATCACGGTGCTTACTATCATAGTAGCTCTTCTGACGGGATTGGGCTGCTTTGTGGTTATCTCGAATGACTTTGCACATTTCCTATGCCTCTGTGATTAAGTCATTTCCGAGAAGCTGACGTTCACCGGTTTCAGACCAGTTGAGAGGGGTACGGCACTTCCTGCCATACAGAATTTCAAATGGGGCCTTGCCCGAACTTGCTTGAAAACTGTTGTTGTAGGAGAATTCAGCATAAGGAAGGCAATCCTCCCACTTCATACCGAAGGAGATCACACAAGCCCTGAGCATATCTTCAAGAATATGGTTGACACGCTCGACTTGACCGCTAGTTTGAGGATGGAAAGCTTTGCTAAAGCGGATGTTGGTGCCCATGGCCTTCTGAAAAGAATCCCAAAACTTGGAGGTAAAGATGCTGCCACGGTCTGAAGAGATCACTTGTGGAATACCGTGCAGAGAGACAATCCGAGAGGTATAGAGTTCCGCCAATTGAGCTGCAGTGATTGACTCTTTGATAGGCAGAAAGTGAGCCACTTTGGTGAGTTTGTCGATGACAACAAATATAGCATCATTGCCACGCTTGGACTTTGGAAACCCAATCACGAAGTCCATTTCAATGTGGTCAAACTTCCATTCTGGAATGGCAAGAGGTTGGAGGAGACCAGCTGGCCTTTGGTATTCTACCTTCACTCTTCTGTAGACATCACATTCATTCACAAACTGAGCAATCTCGCGCTTCATTCGAGTCCACCAATAATCCTGCGTGAGATCCTGATACATCTTCGTACTCCCAGGGTGGATGGAGAGGAGAGAATTGTGAGCCTCGTTCATGATCACTTTACGAAGTTCACCTTTGGGCACAACAATACGATCCTTGAAGAAGAGAGTGTCCTTGTCGTCAAGGCGGTAGCACTTGTACTTGGGTTGACTCTTGGCAATCCCAATCTTCACCTTTTTCACCATAGCATGAAGAAGCTAGGCTTGGCGAATCTGGTCTTCTAAGGTAGGAGAGACTTGAAGGTTGGCGAGGAAACCTTGAGGAACAACTTGCAGGTTAAGTTTGCGGAAAGCTTCACAAAGCTCGGGTTGATAAGGCTTGAGAATCAGACTGTTGCAGTAAGCCTTTCTGCTCAATGCGTCAGCAATCACATTGGCCTTGCCTGGAGTATACTCGATACTCGTATTATACTCTTGAATCATTTCGACCCATCGAGTTTGCCTGAGGTTGAGATTAGGCTGAGTGAAGATGTACTTGAGACTCTTGTGATCAGTGAAAATGTCCACTTTTCTTCCCAATAGGAGATGTCTCCAAGTCAAAAGAGCATGCACAACTGCCGCCAACTCGAGATCATGAGTGGGGTAGTTCTTCTCATTAGGCTTCAACTAGCGAGAGGTATAAGCAACAACTTTCTTCTCTTGCATCAACACTACGCCAAGACCTTGGAGAGAGGCATCACAAAAGACCTCGTACGGCTTGGATTCATCAGGCGGAGTCAGAACTGGAGCAGTGATCAATTTCTCTTTCAAAGTGTTGAAAGCAATGTCACACTCCGGAGACCAAATGTACTTGACGTGCTTCTGGAGAAGATTTGAGAGAGGCTTCGCGATCTTGGAGAAGTTTTCAACGAATCTTCGACAGTAGCTTGCGAGACCGAGGAAGCTACAGAGTTGCTTCACGTTCTGAGGAGGTTCCCAATTCACAATTGCAGACACTTTCTCAGGATTCATCGCAATGCCCTTGGCAGAGATGATATGACCAAGATAAAGAACCTCATCGAGCCAAAATTCACACTTGGAGAACTTGGCGTAGAACTGATGTTCCCTGAGCTTATCGAGTACCAAACGCAAGTGCTTGGCATGATCTTCCTTGTTCTTCAAGAAAACCAGAATGTCGTCGAGATAGACCAAAACAAAGTCATTGGTGTAGGCGTTGAAGATGAAGTTCATCATGCGAGAGAAAGTCGGAGGAGCGTTGACGAGGCCAAAAGACATGACAGTGTATTCGTATGAACCATAGCTTGTTCTGAAAGCCGTCTTGGGAATATCTTGCTCACGGATTCGAATGTGATGATAACCCATACGGAGATCAAGCTTTGAGAATATTTGGGCACCTTTGAGTTGTTCGAATAGCTCGTTGATGTTAGGAAGTGGGTATTTGTTCTTTATGGTCTTCTTGTTCAATGGACGGTAATCAACACAAAGTCGGTCCGTTCCATCCTTCTTCTTCACAAAAAGAACACCACAACCCCATGGAGAAGAACTAGGCCGGATGAGACCCATTCGCTCTTGAATATCGAGTTGCTTCTTCAGCTCCTTGAACTCTTCTGGTCCGAGCTTGTAAGGACGTTTGCAAACAGGTTCCGTGCCAGGCTCAAGATCAATGACGAATTCAACTGGCCGGTGCGGAGGCATTCCTGGAAGCTCTTCTGGAAAGACGTCTTGATATTCACAAACGACTAGAATTTGCGAGATAGCATCCAGTACACCATTCTCATTGAGAGAAAATAGATGGATTGTATCATCACGAGCGGCAAAGACAATTACATCCTCAAACGAGTGAGTCAATTGAATCTGCCTGGTTGCACAATCAAGATGCGCCTTGTGCTTAGAAAGCCAATCCATTCCGAGAACAAGATCAATATTCGAGTCACCCAGAACAATAGGAGAAGCTAGAAATTTGTTGTCGCCCAACGTGATAGTAATATCCGGGACGCAAAAATTAGCTATCATTTGCTTGCCCGGTGACACAATTTGCAAGGAATTTCGCAGATACTGATAATCGCACTCATACTTTGATGCAAAAGGTTTGGAAATGAAACAATGCGATGCACCAGTGTCAAGAAGAACTTTTGCAGGAATATCATTAACAGGAAGGTTACCCATAATGACATCTGATGAGTCCTCTGCCTGAGCTGCATTCATCAAGTTGACCTTGGCGGACTTGGGGTTATGCTTGACCACAGCTGTACTTGCCGATCTGACAGGAGGAGGAGGAAGACGCCTCTGGTTGAAACACTTGTTGGCATAGTGACCCTTCTGTTGGCACTTGTTGCACGTGACCTCTGAAAACCGACGGTGATACGGAGCACTCGATCTTGGAGCTTGAGACGAAGTCTTGTTCTGAAAGCTAGGGTTGGGTGGGTCGGAAGATCCACTGCCACCTTTGCTCTTCTGCTGATACGGCTGACGGAACGGAGGATGAGGAAGCCAATACTTCTGCTGCTTGGCCACTTGAGTAGAGGAAGAAGGAGTAGCATCTCTGACTCGCTTCTTGGAAGCATCACACCTCAACTGAGCAGCCTCTTGCTTCAATGCTATGTTGTAGAACTCATCGTACCTCAAGGGCTCAAAAAAGACAAGAGCTAGCTAGATTTCTTCTCTGAGACCACCTCTGAACTGGTATGTCATGCTCTTCTCATCAGGGACGTCATGTTTACCAAAGCGGGCGAGCTTCTGAAACAACTTGTTGTAGTCATAGAAAGACAAAGAGCCTTGCTTCAGATTGCGGAATTCCTCATGCTTGCTTTCAACCACACTCTGAGGGATATGGTGAGCTCTGAAATCTTGACGGAATTCATCCCAAGTGATAACACGTCCACCTTTGGAGTCCTTGTACTGCTGGAACCATTCTGCAGCTTGATCTTTGAGTTGGAAGGAAGAGAACTTGACAAAGTCCTCAGGCCTGACGTTACTGCACTCGAAATGCTTGCATAGATCCACAAGCCAATTGTCAGCATCGGTTGCCTCAACACAATTGCTGAAAGTCTTTGGCTTGTGAGCAAGGAACTGGTTGAGTGTAGCAGAGTGATTCTGATTGTTGCCTTGGTTCCCTTGGTTGCCTTGATTGCGCTCTTGAAGAATTTGCATGATCAACTGTGTGTTTGCATTGGTTGCGGCCATCACAGCTTGCCATTCCTCCGGAGGAGGTGGAGGTGGTGGCAGATCTGGATTCGGAGTCGTGCGCGTTGGAGGAGCCATCCTGAAGAGGTTGACCACCATTAGCACATAGACAGAAAAATATTGAAGCTGAATCCAACGGAATGAAAATTGCAACATATAGTCTTCACATCGGAACAAAATGAACGAATGCATTCCTCTTTTAATGGTAACATATCCATAAATTGATTAGCCACGTAGAATTAAGGTAGAGAAATAAATCAACAAGGTACGGATCAAGAACGAATAATCGGTAGGAAATCCCAATCTCAAACCAATATCCGTGGAAGAAGAACTAGAGCTACGAGAATTCCCACCGATGAAACTCCCGAACCTTTTCGGTTATGCAATCAGGTGTTGGGGATACAGGGGAAGCATAATATCTCACCCAAATCTAGCAAATCCTACATCCAGCTGTATCCTTCCTTCAACACATAACCGAGAAAAACATCGGAAACCATCTACCTCAACCTTCGAAAAGCATCTGTTATACAAGTTATGGCGATACTACCGAACTCCCGCCCCAGTACTGGGTGGCGTCGAGGTTATCTCACCAATGAACTGCATAAAAGAGATTTTCGATGTCGGTGTACTAAACTCAGGTATTTCAGAACCGCAACGATAAAATTATGACGACAATACCTCAGAGCTCAACTCCCCGGGACACTTCCACAAAACCCCTAATAGGAGGCACCAAGACAATGTTCTCATCATAAAACCATCGGAACGATTCCAAGATACCCGCGTGATTCTAAAAATTTTTTTAGTGAAATTTGAGAAGAGAAGAGTCAAAACTCTACGTTAGGATGCCTTACCAGAGCGATGAGGAGACTGGGAAGTAAAAATAATTCCTAAACTCTCCGATATATAATTCCTAAATGACTCAAAACATTTTTCTAGACACAACTCGGCCGCTAAAAACGATCAAGCAATGGGGCTCCTAAGGTCGGGGAAGGCTCTGATTACCAACTTATATCCACCCTCGATGCGACTATAGCTCCCACGTGTCGAGGCA